>NW_028327183.1:2873750-3025000 GCF_987537825.1 Furipterus horrens
GGCATGTGCGGCACGCGTACATGTGTGCGTGTGTGTCTGGGGGCCTGTCTCCATGCGTGCACGTGTGCCCAAGTGGGCAGTCTGTGTACCTCTGCCTGGCACATGCCTGTGTGCGTGCGTGTGTAGCTCTTCTGTCTGTATTGTGTGTGTGTATCTGGCCGGGATGTATGTGCCTCAGTGTGCTGATCTGTCAGGGCTGCTAAAAGCAGCTTTGCCTCTAATGATCAATAATGCTTTTCAGGACCTCAGTGAGAGGGGACTGGTCACAACCCTCCCGTGGCATTGTGTTGTTATCACGTTGTCCAGGTGCCCACACCGGGACTGCCAGGCCCCCGAGCAATTCCTCTGCCTCCACCTGGCTCTGCTGGCCTTCCGGGGTGACCAGGTGTGAGCAGGCCCCTCCCCTCCTCCCACTCCTGTCCTTCAGCTGCTCTCTCAGCCCAGCCCTCCTTCTGGTCATATTACTCTGTATGCCCACTCCAGAATGTCACTCTGAACCCCAAACTCCTCCACTGACTTCAGGCTTCTGAGCCAGACCCTCAGGACTGAGTTCTGCATCCGCCCCTCCCTGTGTGTGACCTGAGATGGGTCCCTTTACCTCGCTGAGCCTGCCTTCCCACAGGGCAGGGCACTCCAAGGGAGGCGGCATGTGTAAGGAGTGCTGACCTCTCAGTGCTGACCTCTCAGTGCTGTCAGGGCGCCCCGTCTGGTTGGCAGGAGGCACAGCGGGACACCCCTGAGCCCAAGGCAGGGCCGTCCCTGTGGGGGCGAGATCAGCTGGTGGGTGAATATTCTCTCAAACTGACCTCAGGTGGCAGTCAGAGCAGGTGGGGTACGTCCTGGGCAGAGGACCAGGCAGGGCCAAGGCCATAGAGAAGTTTCAGCCCCGCCTCTGACATGAATTGGCGGCGACTGCTTGGTGCTGGGCCTGGCACACACTCTCTACGGTCAGTTCCCGCTCAACTCCCCTCCCCCACTGTTCGGTCACTGGCCCTCCATTTGTTTTCCCAAGTCTTCTCCCCCAAAAACCAACTCACTGCTCAGTCAACACATGGAGTACCCCAGAATTGTTACACGCTCACACAGAGGCGCAGAGAACCATGTGTACAGGTGTTTGTGGCAGCATTTTACAGCACAGAGGCTGGAAACAACATAAATGCCCAACAACAGCGGCAGGGCTGATCGATCGTGACTCAGTTATCCATTTGGATCCGCTGTGGCCGTTATAAAGAAGAAAGGTCTGGAGGGACACCTGCTCCCAGCAAGACGGAATACACATCCTTTCCCTATTTCTCCTCCTGGCGCAACTAAAAACTCTGATCGTTATACATTGTAAAAAGTAGGAAGATTCCGAAAGGTGAAGAAGCCAGACTGGCTTGGGACTGTGGGCGGGACCCAAGGAACAACAGGATGATGAGCTCACTGGGTTTCCTTTCTGCCCCATAAATCCCAGACTCGGAGCTGAAGAAGCCAGCAACCAGGAAACACCAATGGGCGCAGACCAAAAACTAAATAAAATAAAATCGGCCCCCAAAGAGCCTGCTCACTCTGGCCAAAGAATCAGTATGGGGGCAGACTACCAAGAGAGAAAAATATTGGGTAACAACCACTCTAGTCCAGCCAAACACCATGGAAAAAACTGTAGTCCCTCTGCCCCCGCCCCCTGTCTGGGGACCCTGGGCTCGCACCTCCCCCGTCTCTAAGTCTGTAACGACACTTCCCGGTGCTCCCCTGAGCAGGCCGGGTGGAAGCTGGATATTCACCCTTGCTGCGCAGTGACCAGGCCCTCCTCCCACTCCGCAGTGCCAGCCAGCAGCCGTGGAATCAGGACTTGTGTCCGTGGCTCCAGCCGTATGCTCTCCAGCTGTATGCATTGAGCGCTTGCTAGATGCGAGAGGCCTATTCCGAAGGGCGAGGAGGAAGGGAAGTCTCTCCACCTGATCCTGTCCGCGTCTCCAGCGGGTGGGGAGGGTAGCAATGGGCAAATGCAGTTTGAAAAACGTTTTTCTGTATTATGACCTAGCTTTATATTCGAAACAAACAATTCTACTGCAATAATACTAGTCGTAATAACGGAACACGTGTGTGTTTAGTGCTTCCATCCATTCGTTTAGTCAGCAAATACTTAGGGAGCATCAGAGAAGGAAAACTCTGACTCCAAAAAACCTCCGCTGCCTTGCGGCATACCTCTTCAGGGGAAAGGCTAAGGGAGTAAACCCCGAGAGAAAATCCGGAGCTGGAGTCCCTAAGGCGGTTTGACGTTGTAGTCAACACCGGCAACTCCTGCGGCGCACCTGAAGCCAAGCTGTATTGACTCCGTCTTTCCCTTGGACCCTTCAGCTGCGAAGAGAGGGGGGGTCTGCTGCATGGGCAACAGCAGACCCTCCATATCACCCTGCCCAGGCTCTGTAGCTTCAGCTCCACTGGAGAGGACACTCCAGTGTCATCGCAAGATGTCGATTTAACACGGGAGGAGACAGATACCGTGTCACTCCCGAGTTGGACTGCACAGCCATTCTCGGCGGTGCAGATAGACTCTTAAGAAGCTACACCATCGTCTCTCGAGACGGACGGCTGCCGACGACTTAGGGAGCATCAGCTGGTCCTGGCACTGTTCTGGGCGCTGGGGATACAGCAGAGACGCAAAGACAAGACTGTCGTCTGGGAGCGGACCTTCCTCCAGGATTCTCAGTCCACCCTCAGAGCATCCTACAGAAGGCAGGCATAGCATGACCTCCACGTTCAGAGGGGAAGCGCAGGGCCGGGGAGGCTGGGACACTGACCGCAGCTCCAAGCAACCCCCAGGCTCAGCCCGTAAGCCCCGTGTTCCAGGCGGACCACGTGGGCGCAGCTACACCCCCACAGGAAGCGGAAGCGCAGCAGCTCGCTGGGATGTGGCCTCTGGATGCAGAGGGGCAGGGTCTGGACCCCGCTTCGCTGGGCATCTCTTAGGGTGGGGAAGAGTGAGAGGCAGGCACCCCCGGTCAGCTGGGGCGCCCCAAGGCTATCTGCTGGAGACCCTCCCTCGGCCTCCTGCCTCCGGAGAATTCCCAGGCCCTAGTACTGGGACGCCATCCCCCTGCTCCCAGTGACCTTGACCCAGGCCGGCCTGGCCTCTCCCAGACCATTGCCCCTCCCCTCAGCATCCGCTCCCCAGGCTCGTAGGAAGGGTGCGTGGAGGGTAGACGGGGGTGGGCGTGGATGCCAGGGCCTTGGCGAGGGCCCATTTCCGGGTCTTTCTGAGCCTGGGGCTGGGTAGGGTCGGCGGCTGGGCTTGACGTTAAACTAGGAGCGGCCAGGGCAGGTGTAAATTATGCACAGCTATTTCTGGAAACTTAGATTTCTCAAGAGAACGAAATTAATTTGCCTGTTTGGGCAAATAACACCAATTTTTTTTTCCCTGCTTAAGGTCATTTTGTTAAAATAAAATTGATTAACGTTCTCTTTAAAGTTTAAGTAGAAACTGCTCAAACATATTTTTATGCACAGAAGCACGCTTTGCGCCCTTCAGTAATTAATAACTCTACAAATAAGATCACACCGCGCAGACTGCTCAGCCCCCGGCCCTCGGCGCGCGCCGGGAGGGCGGGGCTCGGCTCCTGGGGGCGGGGCCGGCGCAAAGTCTGGCCAATCAGAGCTCAAGGCAAGGAGGGGGCGGGCCAAGCCGCTGCCTCCGCATCTCGGGTCCCGGACTTCACGGGTGTTGACCCTAAACTAGAGGCCCAGCTCGATTCAGCTGAGCGCGATCGCGAGGGCCCTCCAGGCAGAAGAAAACCACAGAGGACCGACACCTGGAATGAGCCCCAGGGAAGAGGGTGTCAGGAGCCAGGCCGCCTCGATTAGAATCGGAGTGTTCTCAACTAGCCTAGCTTCTTTCTGCCTTGGTTCCCTCATCTGTAACCGGGATGGCAATACCCACGCGGTCACGGTGTGCTCGTGATACCTGTGCGGCTCTCACGACGCTGGGCACAGAGTGAACGCCCAGGTGACGTTACTTAATGTCACTGTCATTCTTATTTCAACTTAAGGACAAACTTGTCAGGCAGGCGCTTTCTTATCCTCGCCCCGTTTTACCAATGGGAACACGGAGGCTGGGAGAAGTGAAGGGCCTTGCTCCAGGCCATGCAGCTGCTGAGGGGTGCAGCTGAGGTTCGCATCCAGGCTTGACCCACTGCGCAGCTTTCAGGGTGCAAGGTGTCTGCATACACGCGCATCTATCTTCCCCTAAGCCTTATTTATTTTTTTCTTTAAAAAAAATTATTTATTTTTAGAGAGGGGAAGGGAGGGAGAAAGAGAGGGAGAGAAACATCAATGTGTGGGTGCCTCTCACGCACCCCCAACAGGGAACCTGGCTTGCAACCCTGGCATGTGCCCCGACTGGGAATTGAACCACCGACCGTTTGGTTCACAGGCCGGCATTTAATCCACTGAATCACACTAGCCAGGGCCCCCTCAGCCTTTTTAATTGTCATTTACCAGTTTCACACTCAGTTTCTGCAAACATTCAGCAAATATTATCAGTTCCTGATTCTGTGCTGGGTGCTGGATATACCCAGATTTCCTGAGTCGGGCTCTGTCCTCAAAGAGACTATAATCAGGGATGGGTAGAGAGGTAAAGATGGTCCAGTCTTCAGTGTGATTTGCTAACCCACACCTGTTCTTAGTTCTTCCTGGCCCAGGTCAAGACGACCATTCTGGCTCCCTGTGATGGGTGGGGCCATGTGACAGCTGCTGGCAATGAGCTGAGAGTTCAGGTGCTGTGTGTGTGTGTGTGTGTGTGTGCGCGCGCGCGCGGCATACAAGATAGATGGGAGTTGCACTGAATTGCTAGTGTGACAGCCTCCAAGTTCTCTTGCCCTCTGGCTTGGTCATCGACCACATTTATGATGCTCGCTGCTCCGAGCCTAGCTTCCAGAGTGACACCCAGGATGGCCACAGAATATCAGTGTGAAATCAGTCCTCGCTGTGTTAAGCCACTACAATTTGGGGCTGTTTCTGTTACCGTGCATACCTAGCCTATCCTGACTATATATACAGACTGTCCGAGAGACGGACAGCTGTAAAGGTGTGCACAGGCCCAGTGATGCTCCAGGTGCCATTGGAGTTCTTACTATGAGAACATTTTACGTGACCGTGGGGGTCGGAGTAGGCAGCCTGGAGGATGAACAGAAGCAAGACGAGGATGACGTGAGTGAGGCACCTCCCTGGACACAAAATTTAGGTGAATGCCAAAAAACTCAGAATAACATTTTAATGCAATGTTTTAAAATTCAAATTAATGCAAAAACATCCGTGCTGCAAAGAAACAGCAAAACTGCAAACACAGGCAGCCCCGAGGTAAATCTGTATTGTACCACTTTGCTTCACTTCCTTCACCCTAACCCAGGCCTGGGCCCAGGCATTAAAGTACTGTTTAAGTTTTGTTTAATGAGCTGAGTTAGCAACTGGGGCTGCCCAGGGAAAAAAGAAGGGAGGGGCATCCTTCAGATTTCAACTGAAGCCCCTCTTAAGCTGGGCCTGTCCACGACGCGTCCCTGCCTCACACAGCCCCCAACTCACCTCGCCCAGCTCTCCTCCTTTCCCACCGTGGCTAGCTATGTATTGGCTTGCTTGTTAGACGTCTGTCATGGGACCGAGCCCCCTGAGGACAGGCGCCACATTATCTGTCCAGCTCCATATCCCCCGCACCTGAGCGGTGCCCGGCACACGGGGGCAGCTCGATACCCGCTGGATGGATGGATGAATGGACTGAAGTCTCGGTCCTGTTTACGGAACTCCTTGGGTGCAGAGGCTATGCCAGGAACGCACGCTTTAGAAGGAACCAACAAGTCAGGTGGGAAATCACATGTGAACCAGTGAGTTCAGAGGGGCATTGGATTTATTCTCTGTGGTCGAGGGAACGTGAAGATTCTTCCTACGGCAGCTTCTCCATGGAGACCGAACCCTTACCCACCTGCTTCCAGAAGCTCTAGGCAGGTACCCAATGGCAGTGGTCTGAGGCCCAGGGGTCCCGGGGCCATGTCTCAGCCTGGGCAACATGCTCCTGCCCACACAGCCACGAGATACTGACAGTTTGCACATGCAAAACACAGCGACAACGAACCCTAGTCTTCGGGTCACCTCAGCCACTTGCCGCTGCCACTTCCTGCTCTGCCCTTGGGCTGGAGCATCCTTCTAACCATGACCATGCCGCTGCTGAGGCTTCAGTCCCCAGAGGCGTCCCTTCCTGTAGGCCTCCCAGTGAGCGTCCCAGGCCCCTTGAACCTGAACAAAAACAGGCTCATCCCAGCTCCAGCTCCTTTGACGGGAAGGTGGGGTGTCCCTGAGCACAGGCTTCCAGTCCCACACCGCTCCCAAATACCGCCAAATACAGTCCCAGAAAGGGCCTCCGAGTTCCCGCTGTGAGCCCCCTCCCTGCAAGAAGTCACGAGGGGCTCTCGGCGGAAGTGGGGGGGCAGAGGCAGCCGGAGAACAATGGGGCCGGGGCAAGGGGGAGTCAGTGGGGTTCCCTGGCTGCTTTGCCATCGCCATAAACCTCATTACCTCGTGTCCCCTAGGCCGCCTCTCTCCTTACCCTAGGCAGCCGCCGGCTTCACTGCTGATTCCCACATGGCGTGAAAAGCTCTTAAACCCCCTGCTGTATTTTTAATGGGGGCAGTGACTAATTTAGCCCTACGCCACCAACCGTCAAATCAAATCTTCCGCTGGTACTTACTGAGGGCTCACCTGGGCTCCGTGGGGTTCGGGACGAATCTGGGCTGGCGGGGGCCCAGAGACAGTGGTCTGGGGAGCCCGGCACAGGCGGGTCCTGCCCACGGCCTCGGCACCAGTCGCGCAGCAGGCCCGGCTGCAGAAGCAGGGCAGCCTGGCCCCAGCCTCAGCCCCACTGGGGAACACGGATGCACACCTTGAAGTTGTCCCCTGAGACGGCCCAGTCTCCAAGGGGCTAAGAACTGGAGCTCGCTGCCTTGGGCTTCCAGGGGCAAGAGCCCTGAATTGTAAGGGGGACAGCTGCATTGTGTCCGGCCCAGGTGGGAGTCTGCTGTGACTTGTAGGTGTCAAATGCCTTTTTGAAAACAAAATGCCCTGCCCATGTGGGAACATCAGGGGAGGTGGCAGGGAGGGGAACTCTTCCGGGCCAGCAGAAGCCCCTGGTTATGGGAATCAGAAAACACTGGGCATAACTGCTCCAAATTCCACGCCCGTGACTTAGGATTACATTATAATTAGGTGCAATCTGTCTGCCTGTTTCATTTCCGCTCTGAAGAGGGTAATAACCAATTTTCTTGCCCCTCGTGAAAAGTTAACAAGGAAGGGCTTCCCCGTGCAGGGTCTGAGGCCCTGGCCTCTGATTGGCCAACCAGCCGAGTGCCAGCGTGAGGGCAGTGTGGGAGCCCAGGCTGCTGGGTGGGCCCTGGGGGTGCCAGCAGGGCCAGGAGGGGGTGAGGCAAGCAAAGTGTGGAAGGTGCCAAGTGTCAGGAGACACCCATCCGCAGGGCGTGCAAATGCAGGTGGGCCCCGAGAGCGGGAACCCAGCCTCAGTGGGGTCCTGGACACGCCTCGACCTCCTACGTGACTCTGATCTGCACCCCAGCCTCGGCCCCAGCCCCCTGCCTGAGCCACAGCTAAGCCTGCCTGGAGGCCTGGCCACAGAGGGGTAGTCATGGGACCACCGACACCCAGGATCTGGGGAGGCCGTCCCAAGGGAGAGAAACAAGGAACAAAGTGGATGAGCGTGTAAGCCACCAACCTGCTATGTGACTTTGGAAAAGCCGCCCACTTACCCTGGGGCCTCAGTGTCCCCACCCATAAAAGAGGAAACTGGAGTATCTCATCTTAAAGGGTGCTTTTCATCCCTCTGGCCCAGTGACTAGCTCCTCAGACTGAGCGAGCACTAGCTGGTACTCTTCTTTCCCCAGGGAGGCTGGGTCTGCTTTGTGCAGGTCCACCGGGGGCACGTGAGACCCCACGGGAATTCCGAGGACACGCCCCATGGGTGACAGCAGCTCCCCGCCCTCTCACGGCTCCAGGCTGGGCAGGAGAGAACCAGGCAGTGATGCCCATCTTGCACGGATCCCTTTACTGAACCGCACTGGTTACGGAGGCCAGATTAAGTGACATTTAAAAGCAGACCACCCAGTTGCACTGAAACCGATTATAGTCATTACATAGTTTTAATCACTGTCCGGTGAACTGGCAAATCCAATCAAAGCATTAGTCTTTAATTAAAAAATGAAAAGGAAATATTCAGACAATAGCCAAGCAATCACGTCACGATGCACAACTACCTAGAACTGCAATTAAAAAGTAGTTAACCGAAAGGGGGCAGGGGGAGAAAAACAAGAAAAAAAGAAAGAAAAAGAAGCAAATAAAAAAAAAAAAAATCACACTAATCCTTTTCTTTTTTTTTTAAAACTATCAATATAATACATGAAGTAACAAAGGACAATAGCCTCAGAAAGCGGGTCTCTCTAACTCTAGAAATGTAGTCTGCGGCAGAAACTCTAAAAGCACACTAGCTGGAGCAGGGCAATAAAAAATACTGAGCATGGAATACTTTTAATCTCTGCCATTAATATTCATTTCCAGCTGCTTATAATAGCAGCGCCTCATGGCCAAATCATTAGAGTTTTACATCTGGGTTGCAAATGACACTTTGATTGGATGTAATGTTCAAATGGCCCTCCGCACGGCGTCCCCGGCAAGCCTTCTGCGGAGAGGTGTCCTGTCGAGCGGTCCCTCACTGCGCGTGCTGGCTCATGGTGTGATTCTGCAAAGGCGAAGAGAGGAGACGCGGTGAGGGCAGAAGGATGGAGCGCCCGCCCGGCCCCTCCCGCGCCGTGCGTTTGCGCCCGGGGCAGCAGAGCGGCCCCCCAATTATCCCAAAAACAAAATGCAACCAGGAAAGCGTGCCCCGGGGACGCAGCTGCCAAGACGCCACGTGGTCGGTGTGGGGCCTGGGCATCAGTCCTGTTGCTGCCAGCCTGGACTCCCCAGAAATTGTCTTTTTTTTTAGACTGTTTGCGTCTTACCGTGGGGACGGCTCTATGGAGGGAGACGGGAAACGCCGGGGAGGCGGTGGGAATTACGAACGTCTCTGTTCGCCTCTCCAGCTCCCTTCTGCTCTAACAATGAGAAGTTGTATCTGATTGCTGGCAGGCTTCCCCCACACCCCCGTCTGGTCCACCCCAGGAGCTGCTCCGAGCCCAGCGGAGGGCGGAGGCCTGAGGGCCAGGTAGCTGTCCCGCCAAGCAGCGCCCCAGCGGCACAGACCTGCCGAAGCAGCAGGGGGCCGTGGTGCCTGTGGCCGGGGCAGGGGACAGTCACCCAGCAGGGCGGGCGCTGAGGATGGGCGTCTGCCCACTCGGCCGTGGGACAGCTAGCTCTCTGGTTAGAACACTGTGCAGTTTAGCCAGATTCACCTGCGAATCCAGGGCCCAGGGGACCCCCCGGCCAAGCACTTCCCTGTCACCAAAGCTGTGCCCACAGCAGGCCAGCTGTGCAGCCTGTTTCCACAGGAGCCAGTGGCCTGGGGCCGCGCGTGGGACTTGGCCCCTAAGAACCGGCACTTTATTTCCAGTGGTGCACGTTCCAGATGCAGACCTGCCTCATCAAAGCCTCAGGTGGGGGTCAACCCCAGCAGCTGGAGAAAAGCCACATCTACCTGGGGCTGCCCGTCACAGCAGGGAGCAGCTTCCCAGACCTGGATGCCCCCAGGGCTCAGTGTCTCCTCTGGGGCTGGGTGACCCCCGCCTGCAGCTCTGCCGATGACCACCAGGGGTCACACGTGGTCCCCTGTCTCCCTCCAGGGCTTCAGGCCAGGGCTGTGAGGGCCCTGGGGGCCGGGGGACACCCCCAGCCCCAGGCCCAGGGCCGGTGTGGCAGCAGCTTCCCCCGCAGGCACTGCTGCTGCCTCCTGGTGCTGTCAGCACCCCCAGTCAGGTCACAGGTGGCTGCTGGCCTCCCTCCCTGGGCTCCGGGGCGCCCACACATGCTGCGTGCCGTCCCAGGTACCTTTTCTCAGTCCTCACAGCAGCAGAACACAGTGAGATGAGAAAAATGAGGCTCAGTTTCTGGCCCAAGGTCACCCATCTAGGAAGTGGGGGGGGGGGCAGCTGGAATCCAAGAGAGCGAGGGGCGTGGGCAAGAAGGCAGGCTTCCTGGCACCCCACACCCACGGCACCCCAATCCACGGACTGTCCGCACCAGACATAAGCACCGCCTCCGCCAGCGTGGCCTGGCACCTCGGCGGGGTGTCGCGGACCCGGAGGCACCAGGCGGGTTGTCTGAGCCCACAGATGGGCTGCAGTGGTTTCCATGGGAACGCCCCCCCTCCAGCCCAGGCACCTCTCCTTGCACTTGAGCAGGAACAGCCAGGCAGTCCCGCAGGGAGCCAGCCCATCCTCCTAGCTCCAAGCCTTTGCGGAGGCTGTTCCCACCTTCTCTCTCCTCCCTCTCAGCCAAGCCATGCTTGGGGGCATCGGGTCAGAAGGCCATGTCCCATCCCTGCAGCACTGCTGGCCCACCTCCCACACATCCCCGTGTCCCCTGACTGCAAGACTGACCTGCTCTGCAGAGCTGCGGGCCAGGGGCTCACTGCCTTTCTCGGCCCCACCGCACCCAGCCCAATGCTGGGCACCCTCAGCCCGGCCCAGCTGGCCCACTGCCCGTCAGCGAGGTGCCGCGTGGCCTGTGCCAGCCTGTGTGGTCCGGCCTTTCTTTATTTGTGGGGGAACAGGGGCAGGAGAGGAGGCATGTTAGGCAGATAAATGTGGATGACTTCCTGTTCCCAAAGCTTGGTCCCTAGGGCCTGGCACCACGGGACCGCAGCAGCGGTGGGGTGACCCTGGCAGAGGTCACACAGAGGACTGTGAGTTGACTATGAATGGTGGCGGCCCCGAATGTGGCCTTCGTTGCAAAGGCAGCAGGAAGCCAGAGGATATTTGATTGCCACACAGTCCAAGAGGCCCACCCACCACCAGCATGGGGAGAGAGGATGTCTGGGCATCTCCGAATAACAAAGCAGCCTCCTGCCAGGAGGCCCAGTGCAGGGCCACTGTGACAGTCATGACCTGCTGCGGTGCACCCTGGGGCTGATGGCACAGAAGCCAGCGCCGGCGGCCACCGGTGAGGACAATGCCAGGGGTCAGGTGAAAACAACAGTGAGCTTCCCTCCTGAGGAGCAGCAGCAGGCACTTCTACGGTCAGACTCAAGAAAGAACTTCCTCCAAGAGGGTTCTGAGACAGAAGGTGAAGCTCTGGGAGAACAAAGGCCCAGGATGTCACAGCAGATGGAAATGTCGGCACCAGAGGCCCCGAGGGGACCAGCCCCAGGATTCAGTCAGTGCTGCGTTATCACGCACCTGCTGGATACTCCGCTCTGGGCGCGGCGGGGGGCAGGGGGGGCTCCAGCTGGGCCCATCCCCCTCGAGGGGCCTGAGACAGACACCCAGACGTCTGTGTGGGAGGAACGGCGCAGATGGCGGCTCAGCAAGGGACATCGGTCAGGGCCACCCAGGCAGTGTGTGTGTGGTGGGGGTGCTCCGCTGGCAGAGGGCACCTTCTCTGGAAGGGCGGCAGATGTCCCCAGGACTCAGCAGTCACCCAGCACACCTGTGCGCCGAGCAGCCAGCACCAATGGGCCCCGTTCGATAACCCTGAGGGAGCCATGGTGTCCTCTGTGGCGTGGAGCCGCGCTCGGCGGGACCGAGAGCCTCCCCTGCCCTCCTTACTCAGTGCCCTCCGCCCGGCAAGGCCCGCACGAGGGTGGTTTGGCTTAATGTCTATTTCGCTATTTATGCCTGTGCTATATTTAGCCCCTTTGGGGAAGGAAGGAAATCGTTTTTAAAGATGCTGCCGGCCCCGCAGGTGAACACTTACTGCAAAGGCCGGGGGTGGGAAGGAGGGTGGAGCCGGGCACCACTGGAAGGTGCCTGGAGGGGGGGCCTGGCACCCACGTGGGCCGCTCTGCCTGCCAGGGAGATGCAGGTGTGGGCCGGGAAGCAGGTGAGGGAAATGAAACGGGGGGCCAGGAGCGGGGGGGGTGGCGCTGGTTTGCGGCTGGCAGCGCAGAGCGTGTGCACGCGGCTCTCAGGGACGGAGGCTTCAGCTGGGGCCTGTCGCCGGCGCCTCTGCCTGGTGTCCTCGGCCACCTGCCCCCAGGACACCAGTTAGTGATGGGCAGAGGGGCTGGCATGTCGTTGTCCATGTCAGGGCTTGGGCCCTAGTGGGGGTCCTCTCTCTGCAAGTGCTCAGCAAAGAGCTCAGGCCCCGGCTCCCTTTGTCACGCCCTCAGCTTCCCTTACACAGTGGGCCATTCACTCCTCACTCATTCATTCATTGATAAACCTGCCGGGCTTCCAGCAGCAAAATGACTCCCGTCCCGAGCCCGAGCCCGGGTATGTCCTGGGCACAGAGGGGGCGTGTCAGAAGGCTGTTGGTGGACGTTTTTCTCAAAGCACCCACACACACCGGCACGGGCCAGCAAGGGGTTCAGGAGGAGCCCCACTCTGGTTCTACAGGCCCCAGGAGGCGTCCCGGGCTCAGCCCGCTCCCTGCCCCAGGCACGCACGGGCGCACACCGGCGCGCGAACCCCCCATCCGGCCCCGCAGCAGGGATTTCTCTCATGTTTTGGCTGTTTTCTGCCTCTTGGTCTGGAACCAGCTTGATCTCCCTTTGACACCCATTCCCTGCAGGGTCACGGAGCGGGGAATGGGGTGCTTCAGGGCACAGGCAGCCCCGTGGCCTGGCAAAGCTGTCCGTGGAGCAGCGAGAGTGTTCTCCGCTCACCCGGGGTGCACAGGCGCGGGCTGGAGAGGACTTCCCTGCGCTGCAGCTGGCTGGCTCTGAGGTGTCGCTGTCACCTGTCCCTCCAGTAAGGTCCCAGCCCCTCCCTGCCCACAGCAAGTGCCCCGTCCACGCTGCCCTGCCGGGGTGACCTCAGGGCACATGGGCTGAGCCCCGAGTTCGAATCTTAGCCCTACCACTCGCCAGCCACGTGGCCTTGAGCAAGTCCCCTGACGTCCGGGGCAGGCGTGGGGGCAGGGTGCTAAGGTCAGAGCCCTCTTCCTCAGACGCCCTGGTGATCAGAGAGAAGGTCCAGGCCTGGATTGGAGTCCGTACCCGCGGATCTCCATGGACGGCATCCGGGGCAGTCTCCCGACCAGCCAGGCTGCTCTGCAAAGGGGCCTCACGGGGGCCTGAGGGACAGAGGAGCTGTCTCCCAGCTCCTGCTCAGGGCTGCTGAGGTCTCTGCACTGCGCCTGTCCCCGTTCCCAGGGCAGCAGGCGTCTCAGAAGTGCCTCCCCATGGCCCACAGCCCCCTGGCTACCACCTCAGTGCCCACAATGCACTGCTTTGCTCCCCCCCACCCCGGGACAGAGTGGGGTGTCCGGCGAGGAGCGGGGCGCTGGGGGAGGGAGGTGTACACTCATCCGTCTGTTCACTCCCTCCCTCCCTCAGTCCGGACCCACTGGGCCTCAGCCCCCTCCCGGGAGGAGCTCTCAGTTCATGAAGGGGGGTGGGGACCCTTACTCTCAAAAAGCACAGGAGAAGGTCCGAAGCCTCAGCCCGCAGGTCCCTGTGGCAGACCAAGGATGCAGGGACACAGCCCCCACACCCAGATCACCCCACCCACCCTGCTCACGCCACCAGCAGAGCCCACCCAGCTTCACCTGTACCCCACGTCCCCTCCCTGTGGTTCTGGGTTGGGACAAGAGACTGTGGTTCCCACAGCCCACCACCAGGCTGCGCCCCGGAGGCTGGCTTTACAAGGAGCCATCTCCGGAGCAGGGGCCAAGTCCAAGAGCCTGTCGGAGCTGCGGGAAGACTCAGCTTCCAGGCGAAGGGGGAGATCCTTCCGGCCAGCGCTGCACTCCGCCCAGCCTGGTGGGGCTCTTATTTGTTCACTAACAAGTATGGACCCTGGCCCCATGTGGGGGGCAGAAGATGGAGTCAGGCCTATACAAGCTCACAGCTGACAGAGGGGGTAGAGGGCCAGGGCGAGAGGGCTTTGGACTGGAAGATGCCCAGGGAAGACCAGGTCTCCCAGCTGCCCTTTGAGGCCACTTTGCTCTGGGTGTGTGTGTGTGTGTGTGTGTACGCAGGTGCACACGGAGACGCTGCCCATGGAGAAGGAACCATCCCGACGAGGGCACCGACATGCTGATGACATCCAGGACGGTCACAGCTAACATCTGTCCGTGCTCCCTGCGCGCCACGCCCCGTTCTTCACCCTTTGCATCATTAACTCATGAAAGCCTCACGACAAGCCGGGCAGTCCCGCACTATCATCATCCCTATTTCACAGACGGGAAAGCTGAGGTCCCGAGCGCCGATGCACTGCAGCGGGCCCCGGCGGCTCGAGCCGAGCCCGGGCGCAATCACAGCACTGCTCTGCCTGGGAAACGTGAAAAGTGCAGCATATGTTGGGGGAGCGATGAATAATTCAGCTTGGCAGGAGCACAGGGTCTGTGCCACAGAGACAGCGGGAGAGGAAGGTGGGGGCCGTATTGATGAGGCTCCCCGGTGCGAGACGAGGCAGCCTGCCCTTAAATCTGGGCCATGGGGAGCCATTGAAGGTATCTGAGCTGCAGTTACACAAGAGGCTGGGGAGAGGGAGAAGCGCACACCTTCAGCCAATGGGACGTGTCAGCGGGGCCTTCATGCTCTGCATCTCCCTCTGCTCCCTTCCTGGGTCACCTCCAACCCTCCCCAGCACACATGCACACGTGCACACACGTGCACACACGCACATGTGTAGCCTACCTCTTCCTTCGGGGAGGGCGCGGCGCAGGCAGCTCCGTTTCCCTCTCTGCTGTGTATCACCTGGGCCCTCTGCTACGAACACTTATTTTTAGAAGAATTTGACAATCGTCCAAGGGTCTAAGACGAACAGATGGCCTGTCTTAAAGGCTCGTATGTTCGCTAGTTTGCACTTCTGACAAACGGTAAGCGCACTCAAGAGCACACCATAAACAGCACCGAGTGAATACTTGGAATGCTATTTAGCTAATGCATGTCATTAAAATTAGGGGTGAGTGATGGCAAAGGTTCCCTCCCCGGGAGCCCGGCCCTGACATGTATGCACCCCGCTTTCTCCGTGGCCCCCACCCAGCCAGCCAGCATTACCCCATTCACACCAATGGCAAGAAAAGGGGTGCCATGTGCCAGTGACACCCCACCTTGGCATCAGGGTCCTGGGTGCAGCTGGTGACCCACTGGCCTGGGACAAAGGCCTGGGGCTTCCTTGGGGGCCAAGGCCGCTCCTCCGTGGGGGGGGACGTGTGTGAAGCTTGCCCGGCCCTGTCTCCCAGACAGAAGACAGGCTGTCGTCTGCCACTCCAGAGCAGCAGGAAGTGAGCCTCGCACCCGCTCAGCCGGGGACGTCTGTCTCTCTGTCTCTCATGTGAGCAAATCCATCCAGAACTCCTGGCCTACAGGGAGGTCCCCACTTCCTGGGAGCCGTGGTGTTGGCCTGGAGGGAGGGGTGTCTGCTGCTTTGTGCAGGACCACAAGTGGGCCCTAGCAGTCACCTGGAGACGTGTGAGGGGCCGCGTGACCCAGACCGCCTTTGCTGGAGGGTTCCCCAAAGAGGCTGGCCGTGGGATTCTCTTCTCGCTGCCCTGAGCCCAGGCGGGAGGCGGGTGCCCTTCCCCAAGCCCGCTCTCACCAGCGCCCTGCGGCACCCAGAACACAAAACCAGAGAAGGTGGCCTGGCCAACAACTAATTCCATGACCGAGAAAACATCCTCCCGCGAGTGAAAATGAGGGAGAAAATAATGATGTTAAAAAAGAAAAATCCCAACCAACTCCCAGAGGGTCTGGTTCTGTCCTTCTGAGCTTTGGAAACGAAAGCCCCCCGAGGATAGATTATTAGGGGGACCTGAGGGCTTCTAGTAGGAACACGGCCTGGAAACAGACTCCGTTCAGAGGCGCCCAGCAAAACGAGGGAACGGAGAGCAGCTGTCCCGAGGGGCAGGGGACCGAGGACCGCCCGTCGTCACACGGGGCCCGGTCGGTCTGTCTGTGGGCGGGTCGGCGGTGCTGCGAGGTGACGCGGTGACCTGTGGCTGCCATCACAAGCACCGGGAGATGACGGCTTTCCCAGGCTGCTTTCGGATTTGCCCCTCGCAGCAGCAGGGGCCACGCTGGACCCTGAGTCCTGAGTTAATCCGAGTGTTGCCGTTTCTCAAAGGGAAGCAGAAGTCCCCAGTGGCTGGGCCTCTTGGGGCCAGGGGACCTGGCCGCCTTGGGCCTAAGGACCAAGAATCGAGGGTTCTGGCTAAGGAGTGCCAGGTGACCGTGAGTTCCCTCCTGTGACCGTGGCACCTCCTGGGTGGGGACACTGCCCTGGCCTGCCTACGCCCTGGGTCACTGGGAAGTCCCTTCTGACCACATCAGCCAAGTGTCTGCTTGGGACCAGGGTCCTGGGGGACACCTCATCTCAAATACAAACTTAGACACGGTCCCCTACCCTGCAAGAGCCTGAGTCAGACCCCTGAAAGGAGTCCAAGCACCCACGCCACCACAGAGCCTGAGGGGGACCCACGAAGAGTTCTTTAAAGAGAGAAGTCCATTAAAAATGACGCTGGGTGGACGGGCTCCCAAGACCAAGAGCAGGGTCTCTCCTCCCACCTCAAAATACACCTGCTGTTCTAGTGGGGGTCAAAGAATGTGCACCGAGCCCTGGGGAAGACTGGAGCGGTTCTCACGGGGGCGGCAGACTTGCAGCAACCGTGGGTGGGCTAACACACGGGTGTCGGGAGACCCCGCTGCGCTGGGCGGGTTCCTCTGCCGTGTGCAGCCGGCCTGGGCGGAGGCCTCCAGACCAGGGGCAGGTGCTGTCGGGTCCACCCTGCAGGTGAGTGCAGCCAGGCCAGGTGCAAATGCTACCCCACGATCCCAGGACCACACATGTTCACACACGGATACCCCATGGTCCCAGCCCCCACGTGCCAGTGGGCTGGGTTCCCGCTGGGGCTCCGCTTCCTGGCAATGGGAAGCCAAGAGGCAAGGCCTAAGTCCTCTCCTCAAGAGGCAGGGAAGGGAGAGACCTCTGCTAATCCCCTTCGTGCCAACCACACCCAGGAGACGCCCCGACCCCTGTCCATGGTCCTGAAAGTCTACTCAACCTGGAGCCTGCTGGCCCGGAAGCCTCCACCCGCCCCCCCCCAGGTCCCCGCAAAGTTCGGCCATCCCCGCTGCCCCGAGCGCCCCCTGCTGATGCCCGCCCACGTGCTGCAGCCGTGACACCTGCACAGGTGTGCTTCCCCCACCTGCTCTGCCTGCACGGAGCGGGTTGTCTCCCAGCCGAGGCTCTCGGCTCTCGGCTGCTCCTCACATGTCATCGCAGAGCCTGCACGTGCTAAGGACACAGCGAGGACCCTGAAATGACAGCCATCCAGCTCTGGCGGCGAGGGCGGCCAAGCAAACCCTCCACGGACAGGGTCGGAGAGAGGAAAACTGGAGACCCCTCTCCCGCCCCTGCCCTACCCTCCCTGGGGCGACGGCCAGGCAGTGACAAGTGCCACATGGCTCCCCCTCTGTGAGGTCCCTGGAGGGGTCAGATTCACAGGCGGAGAGCAGACTGATGAGCGCCCGGGGCTGGGGAGTTAGTGTTTTGTGGGGACAGACTTCCAATTTTGTAAGCTGAACAGAGTTCCGTGCATGGTGTTGGTTGCCACTGACCTGTGCGCTGACACACGGCCAAGACAGTCCAGTTCGTTATGGGCATTTTTATCTATCTTATATTTACTTACACTAACAGTTTACCTCATATTTATTTTACTTACATACTTTATTATGTGTATGTATCTAATGTGTATTTTATCACAAGCTTTAAAAATAATTGGGCGCGGTCCCACAGGGTGAGCAGATGGGAGGGCAGGGTGGGAGGGATGGGTCCTGAGCAGCTGCCCTCCCGCCTCTGGCTGCAGCCCCCAGGGTCAGGGCGCCCGCTGAGCGTGGGCTGGCACAGCACGAGACCTCCGCCGCCCCTGAGCTGGGTGGGGCTTCCTCCGCGGTGCCTGAGTCCGGGCTGCGGTCAAGGGCACGGCCCCTGGGGCCAGGCCCAGGAAGGAGCTGGGCAGCGTTCACACCCGGCTGGACGGAGGTGTCCCGCCCCGGCGACTGGACAGCGGGGAAGCCCACTTGCAGACACTAAACATTTTGCCATGTTAGAAAAAAAAAAAAGAAATGAAACTGGGAGAACATTTTTCCCTTGACAGTTTCTAAAAACGTTCAGGCCTTTAGAACTTTAAGTATTTATTCACGGATATCTGGGGAGAGCACCCGGCTCCACGCAAAGTCCTCCCGTTTCACCAGCCAAACACCGGGACGACGCGCCAGCAGCTGGGATGGAACACGTGAAATCAGGGCTGCTCTGGAAAATCTAGGTCATGCGGTCACTAATGATACAAACACACATGTTCAGGTCCCTACACTAACCCGGTGCTTTTAGGTTTCACAGATGATGTTTAAGATGTTGATCATACCCTTTTCTGCCATTCTCCAAATTCTCCCTACAAAAAAAACTTTCCTCCATCCTTAAAATTTCTAGGAAATGAACCCCTGTGGATGAAGAGCTGTCTGGCAGACAATCTGAGGGTGGTCCCCTCAGAAATCATGGCCCATTTACCCCCCAAATGGCTTCCAGAGCCCACATGGCCCGGCCCCCGTGCTGAGCGCCCCCGGCTGCAGGGCCTGAAGTTCTTGGAGGGACCCAATTTGCTGTGATGAATTGTGTGCATGCACCAGTGAGCAAAACCGCAGCTGAGACCGATTACATCTAGCCATTGTGATGGTCCTTGTGAAAACGCTGGGTGTGCACCCTTGCCCGTCCGGAGAGGAAGTCCAGTCTGGCACACAGCGAAGGGCAACGTGGCAGGTGCCCACCTACGGGGCCAACGATGACCGGGGCCCAGCCTGCAGTGCCCTGGCTGCCCCTCTCGCTGTACGCCAACCTCCACACAACCTGGGCACAGCGTCAAGGCCCACGTGCCTGCCCACCACGACTAAGCGGGTCTGCCCTACGCCTTCCCCCCACCAGCAGGCAGAACTCGTCAGCATCCATGAGGCAAAACAGGGACCCTCTGTATCTCCAGTCTGTCCCATCACATTCAAATCACCAGAAATGTGTGTGTGTGTGTGTGTGTGTGTGTGCGTGTGTGTGTATAGGTACCTATGGAGTTTCAGGGGAGGGGAGGGACGGGTTGCAGGAAAGCATGGAGTCGGAAGTATGTGAGGAAGTGTCACGAAAGCGGTGCAGTCCCTGAGTTACTTAGCACTGAACACTAACGGCTGTGCAGCTGGATGGACGGAGAGATGATGGTGGATGGAAGGACGGAAGTGGATGGGTGGACGAATGGGTGGGTGCACGGATGTGTAGAGGAGTGGGTGGTGGCCAGAGCGTGCCTCTTGGGGAAGGAGGAGAGCATACGTAAGCATGTGAGTGGGAGGCAGGATGGGCTGGAGAAAAGACGATGGGCTTTGGAGTTCAAACCCTGCCTTAGCTACATCATGCGTGGTGACCCCGGGCAGGTCACCTCACCCCTCTAAGCATCAGTCACTCACTGGAGAAGTGGGGGGACTAGTACCTCTCTCACAGCCCTGTGACGGGTTCCCATTAGGTAATGCATGTAAACGTTTTCGCAGTGCGCATGACGGGACACAGCTGTTTAATGGTCCTAATTAACACTAACCACAAGGCTTCGCCATCCCTGTCAGCTCAGAGGCACGGATGATGCCGCATTTCTGATGCGGCAGCTGCAGAGGGAAGACTGGGGGTGCTGAGGTGGTGCCACAGGTCAGAGATGCAGCTGTCGGGCTTCAGCGGGGCTATCGGTCACTGAGCCAAAGATTGGGGTGCCCCGCTTCCCTCCCCTAAACCCAAGCGGGTAGAATACCTGCCCCACTTCCTCCCGGGGCCCCACTCCTCCCTGCCCGCCGCCTGCTGTAGCCCCTGGTGCCGAGCCTCAGATTTCTGCAGAACGGAGCGAGGGAGGAGCGTGTCTAGCCGTTTAACTTCTGGCTCAACAACTTCCGGCCGGTGAGGCCCCAAGGAGGTAATACCTGCAAACTGCGGGGTGCTGCCCGGGGGCCTCCGACTCAGAGCCCAGGTAAGGAGCCAGGCGCGGCAGACAGGCATGGCTCGGGCCCAACAGGGGGCACATCCTGTGTCTACAAGGGGCAGCCGGCTGTGGCCATGTCAGCGGCTGCCAGGTCTGACCTACGGAAACGTCCAGAACCCCAGTCCTTTGGCGTGGCAGCAAACGGGACAGAATCTGGGCTGGCGGCCAGGGCCCAGCACGGACCAGCTCCATGGCCTCGCGGAGCCAGGGAACCGCTCTGGGCCTCAGTTTCCCTACCTAGTAACACAAACGTTGTGAGGACTGGGTGTTTTCATGTGCAGAAGTGCTAAGGACAATGTCTGGTAATTAATAAGCACTCTACACACGTCAGGCACTATAATTGCAGGAAATCTCCGTTTCTGCAAGGTAGACAACCACTTGGCGTTTCCAGAGCCCCCGGGCTGGGGGCCGTGAGGGTCCAATATCACTGTGATAATGCCTGGTCGCCGCGCGCTCCCTCGTCCTCCTGGGAACGAACCCAAGCTGCCCTGATGCGCTTGGCACCTCACTTTCTCCTGTCCTCCATGCTGCTTCCCGGCGACGCCAGAGTGTGTCTGTCCTGTGATCTCAAAGAGCATAGAAGGCTGGTAACTGATGTACCACAAACAAAAACGTACGCCCACGAAGCTGTAACACACGAGTAGGGACACCAGTTTAAGAGCCGTTGTAAGGAGAAAACTGCGCATCTTAAGAATGTGTCGGTGAAACACGGTGAGGGCCAGCGGATGACCGAGCCCCTACCGTGCGCCCAGACTGGGCTGCCGCTCCTCACTCCTTATAGTTGCATCTCCCACACGGCCCTGTTTTGCTGATGAAGAAACTGAGGCTGGTAAGAGGTAGGGCTTGGATGTGAGCCCACGTGGCCCTGTCCTGAGGCTACCTCCTCCCCTCTCGCTGTCCCCTGGGGGCCGCCACCGCCTTCTGGTGCCACTGAACAGAGACACCGAACTGGACCCATCATCTGCCCTCGCCCCCGGCCAGCACTGTGGCCCTGGACTAACCCCAGCCAGTCCATGTTTGGCTCTGTCTAAAGTCCAGGAGCAGGGCAAGAGGCCACATTCATTACTGACACGGCAAAATGAGTCCCTGTCCCTGCTGCCCCGCCTCCCACGGCCCCGCCCCTGCCCCTCCTGTGAGCGTGGCGCGGCTGCTGACGGGCACTCCTGAAATGCCAACTTGCATTTCTCATCATTAATTTCTTTCTAAATGTCATTAGTAATTGCTCCTGCTCGACCAAAGAGTGCACTCCAGGCTTCCGCTGAGAGCACCCAGGTCTCGCCTCGCGGCGGGTGGGGGCCGAACACCCCCGCCACGCCAGGCCCGGCATCCTGCCAGGAGGCAGCCGGCCGCTCCCAGAAGGTCGGGGAGAGAGAGCGCTGTGCCGAGAGACAAAGCAGGCCGTGCTTTTAACACGGACTGGGCTCAGCGACAGAGAAGCCGGCCACGGTCTCGGGCCAGGGGCTCCGGGCTCCGGCTCTGGAGCCGGGCTGCCTAGGTTGGAACCCCAGCTCTGCTGCTGCCGCGCTGCACCCCAGTCTCCCCTTCTTGCAGACGGGGAGAAAAAGCAGGACCGGCCTTGCTGGGAGGTCCCAAGGACAGAACAGGATAATCAGGGCAGAGGGCTCCCATGGTGCCTGCAGCATGTGGCTCTCATTGTCCCCACCAGTGTAGGCTCCGCCCTGCCACGTGCTAGCTGTGTGACATGGTATTGAGTCTCCCATCTGTGAATGTGGGACAGCAATGCCACATGAATTCTACTCCGAACCCCGCCCCTGGCGAGGCCTCCTGGGGCCAGGTGTCCCTACCAGAACTCTCCAGGCGAGGACGGAGCATCTCAGAGAGCAGGCCACACACCCACATCCCTGTGACAGCAAGAAGCAGCTGAGACCCGCCCTCTGGCCGGCCCCCAAGGCCGCGCGTCTTCCCTGCACTTGGACTAGAGCATCAGCCTCTCTTCTGAGCCGGGGCTGTGGGCAGGGCTTTGCACAGAGCCAAGCGCGGGGAGCCTGGGCCCCAACGGCACCTACCGTTGTCGGTATGGACCCTGTTTCTAAGAAACTGAAGGCATGTGGCCCTGGCTGGGGCGGCGCCGGCGAGGGGCCGGGCTCACGGCGCACACAATGGCTCTGGCTCGAGGCTCCTGGCAGCTCCCCCGCACCCATCTGCCGTGATGGCACGGTGCCCCTCTAACGGCGGCTGGCCCCCCGCCGTAGGGCATGAATGACAGGCTCCGATGGGCAGACGGGCAGCCCGAGGCTGATTCCAAGTGCCATCTCTGCCCGGAGCCGGGCCTCGGGGGCAGCTCCCCTCCAAGTCCCCACCTGGGCCTCTACACACTCCACTGCGCCGGCAGGCAGAGCTCTGGGGGTCATCCAGGCGCCTCAACACAGCCGGGCCCAGCCCCCCACCCCCCACCATGCCTGTCCCCACTGCGCTCCTCTCGGCAGTGACCACGGCAGCTGTCCAGCGCAGGGCGGCCACGTGCCCTAGGAGCTGTGAGGCCTCTCGAGCGTCCTCTGGAACTCCTGCCCGCCCAGGGTGAGGCCTGCCCTTGGTCTGCCCATCTCGTCCGCCCACTGCCTCCGCCGCAGGGCTAAGGACACAGAGCCTGGAGCCTGGATACCTGCGCCCACAGCCTGGCACCTGCAGCACCTGGTGACACGGCGAGGGGCCACGGCCCCAGGCCCCCTGGGACGTCACACGGGGCTTGTGAAGGGCGGCGATGCTAGCGCACTGTTGCTACATTACAGGGTACTGTACCCCAGCATCCCTCAAACACACAATCAACAGTCTTTCTGGTCGTCCTCACCCCTTACTGCTGCCCTGCCCACAACACGCGAGGGACTTGGGCCTCGGTGCGTCCCCGGCACCCGCGCACGTCGGGCACGGAGCAGGTGCTCAGAAATCACCGGTGGCTACGCTGAGCACATCCACGCACGACGGACTGAAGGAGCGCGTCAATGGAGAGGCGCACCGGATGCTCACGGCGCGCAGGCCACGGTCACGAGGACCATGATGACGGTGGCGACGCTCACCAAGCCTTGACTCGCGCCGGACCCGGAGCTGGAGGCTTTTCAGGCACCACGGCCTCCAGGCCTGCAGCATCCACAAGGAAGGGTCTGACCTTGCCCCCCGCCCCCGCCCCCGCCTGCTGAGGCCCAGGGAGGGTCAGACTTGCTCGCAGCCACAAGCTGCTCAGCAGCGGGGCTGGGACTCGGAGCCGGGCTGTGTGTCCACAGCGCGGGCTCAGCAGGGCCACGCCGCACTGCCACGTTTAACAGGATCTGAGCCGTGCTGGGCTTTGGCTCCCTGCCCTCGTGGGCAAGGCGGGACCCACAAAGGGCCTGCTCTGAAATGCGCCGCCACTGCCCACGGGAAAGCTCCTAGTCTAAGTGTTTCTTGCACATGTAGCCACACCGTCTTCACAACAGCCCGAGGCAGGAGGTCTTAGCCCATTTCACAGATGAGAAAACCGGGGCCAGAGAGGTGCGGATGTCAGCGGCAGAAAACAATGGGGGCGGGGGCGGTCTGGGGATGACCCCACTGCGGCTGTCACTGACACCGCCCTCACGCCCCCAGGGCCAGGCCCAGCCGGCCCCGGTCCCCCCGCAGTGGTGGGTGACACCGACGGGCTGTCTTCAAAGCAGGAAGGAGGAAGACGCTGCTGCTGCTCACAGAAAGCTCAGCCAAAGAGTCAAATGCTAAGTATGTGCCTAGAGCACTTCTAACTTTTAATTATTCTTAGTTATAATTATCCGGCTGGATCTGACGGCAGCAGCACGAGGAGGCCGGGAAACCGGCGCCGCGATTACCCGTCTTACAGGACCAGGAGTGTTTAAGGGGCCCTGGCATCTGCAGTGACAGAGCTCCTGCCTTTTCTCCCCTCCTTGCTTGTGGCCTCTTTTTTCTGTTCTCCTCCTTTGTAGGAATTGAAAGAAACATGGTAAGACATAAGGGAATGGACGGATGGATGGATGGATGGACCGGTGGGTGGGTGGGTGGGTGGGTGAGTGGGTAGGTGGATGGGTGGATGGATGAATAGATAGGTATGTGGGTGGATGATGAATGGATAGGTGGATGGATTGGGGTGCATGGATAAATGGGGTGGATGATGGACAGATGGGTGGATGATGGATGGATGGCAGGGGGAATCTTCACTCAATAAAAACCCAGGTGAGAGTGGGAACTCAGGAGTAGACGTAGTTATTAAAATCTGTATTGGCCAAGGGATCAGGGGTTAAATCTAGGGCTGAAGAAGCCGGAGGAAGAAGGATCAGTGAGGGATTCCCCGAGACGGAGCCAGAGCTGGGCCCCGAAGCCTGAGAAGGGAAGGGCGTTCAAGCAGAGGGGTTGGCAGAGGCAGACGCATCCTGGAAACGCCTGCCTCTGAGCGGCGAGCCCGGAAGGAGGAAGCAAAAAGGCAGGGCCGTCTGCCTCGCTCACACCCCTCCAGCCGCGCCGCCCTTTCCTCTGTTCCTCGGACGCCCCAAATCTGCCCATGCCTCTGAGCCTCTGCACTGGCTCTCCCCTTTCCTGGAAGAACCCTGAGCCCCGCCCTCCCACTGGCTCTTTCTCAACCTTCAGGATTCAGTTGCACACCAGGCCCAACTTTTCATTCCCAGTGTGCCCTCACCCTTGCCCCGACACACACGCACACGCACACACACACGCACACACACACACACACACGCACACACACTCTCCATCACTGCAGTTTTTTATTGTCTTCAAAATCCCATAACGTGAAATGACCCAGTTCCTGCACTTCCTGACTCAGCCGAGGTGTTTCCCACAGAACGTCAGCTCCGTGAGCGCAGGCCTGCCGTCTACCCAGGTCAGCGCCCGTAACAGGCACTCAGGAAAGGCTTCTTACATGAACAGGCATAGAGGGAAGGGGTGGAACCCAGTGCTCTCAGAGGCTGGGAAGACGGCACCCCAGTGGAGCGCAGAGCCCACCCCGGCTCACAGGCACCCTCCCTGGCTGGGCACCAGCATCCACCCACCAGGCGGGGCCCAGCCGGCCGCATCGGAAGGGCTCTGGACCGCTTGTTAGAATAACCAGCTCTGCTTTTAATCAATGGCGATCATTGAGCGGCAAGCGGCATGACTGGGCACACGCGAGCAGACAGCGTGAGCTAATCCTTTAAATACATCCACTCAAGGCTGACTGGCCACTTTGCCACCACGGGCCACTCCGGAAGCGTTCCCTGCAGCTCTTCCGTTTGTCACCGAGGGCGCCCAGAGTCCTGGGCATGGGCATGCGGCAGCCCACCAGCGCCCCGCCTGGCCCCATCCCTGAGGGTTGTAAAATGCCGCAAGTAAGCACCAGAGGCCAGAAGAGCCCCAGCCTCCCTGTGACAGCGCTCGGCAGGCCCAAAGGGTCTGTAAGGTGTGGGGTGAGGGGGCTGGGCACCAGCACCAGGAACTTGAGGTCTTAGGAGGCCCTGCCCCCACTGGACTGAAGCCCCCTCCCGAGGCCTGGCCCCGAGCTGAGCTCACGCCCTCACGCTCCAGCCCAGGACCCTCCACGCCCAGGCCTGGCCCCGCCGAACGGGCCCCGGGCCCAGGCGCTCCCACCTGGGCCCACCCGCTGGAGGCTCCTCCACGTCCCCGGCCGCTGCTGCGCGTGCTACCTGCCTGGCCCAACTACTAAAATAGCTCCTGGGTCCCCTGACATGAAGGCTTTTTCTAGTTCAGCACCGCAGGCCTCATTTCAATCCACTAGCTCATATAAATGGCAGCTCATGTAAACTTTGGAGGGTTTCTGTTTGCCTTGGTGGCCAAGACAATGGGGCTTTGCACGTGGCTCTGCCGTGTGCCGACGACCCTGGGCCAGCCACTCAGGCTCTGGGAGGGTCGGCTCCCGTGTCTGTAAGCAGAGATCGGAGCTCTGACTTCACAGGCCGTGTGGAGACAAAGGCTGGCGCACACCAAGGATCCATCCGGGGGCGGCGGCCATTCTGCTTCTCGTCCAGCTTCAGAGGCGCCCGGTCCGCCCAGCCGGAGGCCAACCCTGTTCAGCTGGCAGTCTGCACACGGCCTCACGGCTCCCTCGGTGGCGGTAAAGAGAGGGGCGCAGTGAGCCTCTAGGAAGGAGAGGGGGTGCCCTCCCTGCCCAGCGTCTGTGGCCACAGAGGTGTCTGCGGGACTCGGAGACGGCTGGGCTGCACGGGAACAGCCTGCCCCTCCTCTTGGGTCAGCCCGCCCTTGGCGAGGGGCTCAGCGGGGCCCCCCCGCCTTCACCTGCTCAGGCCCGCGGCTGGAGCAGCAAGGCCAGCGGGCCTGACATGGTCAGAGTCCGTGGCTTACAGAGTTCTCTCACACCCCCAAACAAACCCGCACACTGCCCACCTCAGAGCCCGGCACAGTGGAGGAGAACGGGACCCAGAGCGCGGGCCGGGGCCAAGGCACCCAGAAATGGGTAGGAAGGGAGACTCGAAGTCCTGGCCTCTGCAGCGTCCACCCCGCCTCACGCCCCACACAGGACCTCGAATGGCACACGGCCGGAGGGGTGGGGGGGTGCATGCAGGCCCGGCAGGGACCAGGCCCGTCTCCGGCAGCACCACCTAGCCCGACATGTCACCCCGAGGACGAGAACGCGCCCGCCAGCCCCAGCTGCAGCAGGACGACGGTGCAGACCTCCACGCCTGAAAACCCTCTTCCCACAAAGCCAGAAAATTGCCATTCGAGTTACTTAACGAAAGCCGTTATTTGCAGAGATTTGGCGTTGCTACAACACTTCCACATTTAAGTGGTCTGTAATTAAAATCATTAATTGCAGAAAATAGTGACTCATTAAGGCTATAATTTAGTGAGGTTCTCGGCATTTGAGGATCTGCCTTAGAGGTTGATGGGGTGACCCAGGAACCCACTGACTCCCAGGGGTGTGTGGGTGAAGCCAGATCGGGGGGCAGCTGCAGCTCCCAAAGCTCCGTGTGGTGGGCTGGGCCCGTGGTGCGGAGGTGCCAGCAAAGCTAGGGCAAAGGGACTGGGAAACGTGTCTGGGACAGACCCGAGAGCCCCCAAGGACAGCAGGCCCCGCTCCTGGTGTCCGGGACAATGTAGATCCCAGGTTTAAGTAAATCACAGCTTATGCGCACCACTGGGTTTAGAGGGGGCCTGTCGTGTTGGGCTATAAAAAGCTCCAGGTGTCTGGGGACCCGGGGCCTATTTTGGTAGCTGGGCCAGGCAGGTAAGGCAGGTGGGAGGTGGGTGAGGCCACGCACAGCTGGCGCGCAAGCAAGGAGGCTCCCTGGACGACCTGCCAATCAGGCACTGACACTATGACCCCTTTGGTCACATGACATGGGGGGCAGCTAGTGGGCCCCTCCCTGTCCCCAGCACAGAGGCACAAACTCAGTTTTGGGTCAATGGGCCCAGGGAGGGGCCACTGCCTGGCTGGTGGCCATTTGGAAGTGGCAGCCCCACTCTGGGCCTGGGTCTGTCCCATGCTGTGACGAGCCGACGGCTGTGTGAGCGAAAGGAAGACGTACAAACAGGACTCAGAGGGGCTGCCTTCCAGCAAACGGCCGGTGGGGAATGGGACCTTGACCCCAGACAGTGAACCCCCCAGTCCCCCCACTCCATGGGCCGGTCATCTCCCCCGGGTGACGGCTGCCCCTGGCTGTGCAGACAGGATGGCTCAGGCCTGGCTCTGAGGTGGCTGTGGCCCAGGACAGGGGTCACCCAGCAACAGGCCACACAGCTGTGCCCCTTCAGCCCCACAAGAAACCCCACAGCTGCCCCCCCGCAGACCCTCTGACCCGGCTCTGGCTGCGATGATCTCAGCTGCGCTCGGGAGGGTGGGCGGGCTGCTGAGCGCAGGGGCAGCGTGGTGGGTGGGCGGGCAGGGCAGTTTCCTCGTGGGCAGGCGCACCCTGCGGGCCGGTGGGGTGTTGACAAAAGCCAGCTCTCCCCTCCTTCTAGCAGAGGGCGGCATGACCTTCCTCCCCCTTTGAAACAGGGCGCAGCCGCGCGCCCTGCTCTGGCCGAGACAACGTGAGGCATGGAGGTGGACGTCACTTCCCAGCGGCAGCTTAGAGCTGGTGCGCAATGCCCCACCGCCCTTCTCCCTGTCTTGGTGACCAGGTGACAAGATAGGAGATGGACCTCCCTGGGCCCAGGTCACCGAAGGAGTCCCACCCTGGCAAACTGCCTGGATATAAAACAGGAGCAACCCAAATCTCTGTCACTTGAAGAAACCCACCTAGAGGATGCTCGTTACTGCAGCAAAACCTCAGCTGGACCCTGCTGAAAAGAGCTCTCTCAGGCCGTGGGTGCCGTGCGCCCCTTCTCTGTGGGGTGGGGTGTTCCGCTGCGTGAGTGGCGTTCTTCCGGGTGTGTGACACATCACCTTTGAAAACACTCTGAGCATGTGCGTGTAGGTATGTGGGATGCTACGGCCCACGCACAGTGTATGTGTGTGCTGTCTGGGCATGGGTCTGCTCCTGGGTGGGTGAGTAACCTCTCCAGAGTTACCAGAATTCCTTGCAAACACCATTGGGTGACAAGGTGGTTTCACCTGGACACAGACCTTGGTATTCGGACGTCGAGGAGAGTGGCCGAAGGTGCCAAGGGCGGCTTCACCGCAGCCCCTCCATTCACAAGGGCCCTCACAGCTACCGCAGGCCCTGGGTGGGGGTCTGAGAAGCTGGCCAAGGCCATTGTGCTCTGTCTGGGGTCCACATCTCTGGACCCCTGATGGGCGTCCCTTCCTCCGAGTTGGGACCTGACCCGCGGTCTGCTGCCTTTACGTTTCTGGCTTTTCTGGGCACAGATGGGGGCTCTAAGGTCCTGGCCACAGAGAGCCCCAGGACTCAGCTATGCAAGCCACAGGGGCCGCCAGCCCCACACCCAAAGCTCCATCGAATGTCACTGTACAACCTCAGGGGGAAACAGGGTCCCCACGAAGGGAGGTACTTGCCACAGAAACACCACGAACACGAGCCTTTGGATCCCACTCCAGGCTCAGCGGCCTGACTCCAGCCCCCCTGAAAATGCAGGGGCAGCAGAGGCCCCGCACACCAGCCAGACAGGGGGCACCGCAGGCTCCGGACCCACAAGCCAGGTCCCGCCGCCCGGTGCTCTTCCAGCTGGGGCTGTGCTGAGTACAAGACCCCGCCGCCCTGGCTGCACCGAGACCCTCCGTGCCGGCCTCCCCTGCCCCCGGCGAGCGCAGCAGGGGCGTGCGTGGCGGACGCGGGCGCTGACCTGCAGCTCGGTCTGGAAGAAGAACTTCTGCGGGCACTGTGAGCAGTCGTAGATCTTGTCCTCCTGGCCGTGCACTGCGAAGATGTGCTGCTGCAGCTTGCTGGCCTGGACGAAGACTGGGGACAGACACACATGGCGTCAGGGCGGGGCGCCGGGGACACCAGCCCTGACCCCCGGAGGGCTGCCCTGCACCACTCACAGGCCGGGGCCACCAAGCATGGACACAGCTGGCCAGCCAGCGGGCTCCCGGGAGCAGAGGGGACTCGAGCCAGTGAGGCTAAGCTCTGCCACCTACGGGCTAGGCCACCCTAGGCAAGTCACTTAACCTCTCTGGGCTTCATGTCGTCTTCTGAAAAATGGGGACCTATCAGTCCCTGGGTGGCTGGGAAGATCACATGGGTTAACTTGAAAATGTTTCAACGATGGCCTGGCACATCATTAGCGCCATGCATACCACCCTCCGCCAAGTGCCTCCTTGAATCAGCAGGCCTGCAAGGCTGGCCCTGTCACTGTCCCCATTTTACAGAAGAGAAAACCGAGGCGCTGGGAACATGAAGGGACTGGTCCTAGGTCCCACTGCTGGCAGGTGGCAGAGCCAAGAATTGAATAATATGAGCTCAGCGCAGCGTCTGGTACAAGAAGGTGCTCAGGAAACGCGCATCGCATGCTCGTTGCTGAGGGCGCCGTCCGCGTCCTCGGGTCCCCGCACCGGGCCTGGGTCCTGGATCAGCAGGCTCAGCCGCTGGGCCCCCGGGAGCGGTGCCACCCGGCCCACAGAATGGGACGACAACGGACGGGTGGGGACTCCTGAGACCCACGGGAGAAGACCCTGCGGGGGGTGAGTGTGCAGCAAGCTCCGCAGCAGAGCCCCTTCCTCAGGCCTGTCCCCGAGCGGGTCTCAGCCCCGGGGGCAGGAGCCCAGGCCCAGGGCACACCGGGGGCGGCTCCAAAGCAGCTGTGCGTCTGGGAGGGGAGCACTTCAGAGACTCGCCTCCCACTGGGCCCCTCCCCAGGGCAGGCTTCCTGCCGTGGCAGACGGCAGATGCTGGGGGTGGCAGGGGAAGGCCGGGCTCCCCCGCGCCCACCAGCTGCCATCTGGGCAGCAAGAGGGGGCCGGCACGGGCCCTGAGACTGGCCTTGGGCTGGGACAGCCGCCTGCCTGGGCTGGCAGCCAGTCCAGGGCCGAGGGCTTGGCCGGCAGAGCTGCCCGTGACCCCCAGCCCAGAGCACAGAGGGACAAACACGGGCTGGGATGGGCCAGGGCAGCGGGGCGCCAGGAGGGGTGTGAAGGGAGCGCTCAGGGGTTCTGGGCCAAGCCGGAGGCTCGTGGGGACAAGCCTGGGGCCCACGCCACCAAGGTGGAGGGCGAGGCTGGGTCAGCCAGGGGCTCGCAGCAGCTGAGTGTAGGAGTTGGGGGGGGACCAGAGAGGAAGTCACCCCACGTGCCTCCGGGAGAGGCCAGAGGGCAGGGGGCGGACACCCTTTAGGTCTGCAGGAGGCAGGTGGGGCAGTGGGGCTGGGCCTCCCCAGGAGCACACGCCGAGGTCCAGCGACTCAAGGGCAGGGCCCCGGCGCCCTTCCCCTCCCGCCCCGCGCCCCCCGCCGGGCCCCTTACCTGTGAAGCACACGGGGCATTTGAAGGTGCCGCCCATGCCCTCGAAGCTGTGCTCAATGAGGTGGCAGAGCAGCTTGGCCGGCGAGTCGAACATCTGGTTGCACAGCTTACACTCGTGGTTGATGCCTTCCTCTGCAAGGGACCGCGACAGTCAGCGCCCTGCCCGCACGGCCCTGGCTGCAGCCCCCGCAGCCCCGCAGCCCCGCAGACCAAGGCCCATGGCCCCCCCGCAGCCCCGCAGCCCAAGGCCCATGGCCCCCCCGCAGCCCTGCAGACCCAGGCCCACGGCCCCCGCAGACCCAGACCCATGGCCCCCCAACTCCCATAGACCCAGGCCTATGGCTCCCCCACTCCCATAGACCCAGGCCCATGGCTCCCCCCGCAGCCCCGCAGCCATAGGCCCATGGCTCACACACTCCCACAGACCGAGACCCATGGCCCCTGCAGACCCAGGCCCATGGCCCCTGCATCCCCAGAACCAGGGCTGGTGGGGGCCGCGGTGCCGAGACCCGTCGCAGCCCCAGATGGTCCAACCCGCCCCAGGCTTACAGACCCCGGGGGGTCAGCCCCATGTAACTGGCCGTGGACGCGTCCTTGTCTGTGATCTGTCCTGCTGGTCCAGCGACCAGTGTGTCAGGCCACGTCCAGGAGCCTGACCTCATGACTGTGTCCCAGACAGGGGCCCGGGATGGGGTCTGCGCGGAGGAGGGAGTCCAACCAGGACTTTAAAAGAATCCACAAGAACACATGTACTATGTGCCAGGCACTCTGAGCTGGGGATTCTGGGGCAAACAAGACAGACAATATGCTCTCCCCGTTCTAGGAAAACAGATACTAAATAAAGATGATCAACACGTGACAGTGTCAGGAGGTGCTATGAGAACACGGGGAGCGTCCAGGCGAGAGGCAGAGCAGAGGTCCTGATGTGAGCCCGGGTGGGGTGGGGGCAGGGCGGGTGTGCGGTCAGAGGGACACCGGGATGCCCACTGCAAAGGGCCTGCGGCCGCTGGAAGGCATCACAAAAAACAATCAAGTGTTCTTTTTAACCTTTGTTTTTACAGATGGCCCACCCAGGGGCTCCCAGACACTGGGCACTGCTTCCAGATCAGAACATGGCTCCATCTTCCCACCTGGGAGCTGCTGTGACATCAGATGGTCACTCAAAGGCTCCCAGGGAAGACTGCGGGCCCTGGGCACCAGCAGTCACCCCCGCGTCGGGGCCGCGGTCTCGTGTTGCCACCTGGAATTAGCATAGCAGAGTTCAAGTCCTGACGCCTCCCGACTGTGTGGCCTGAGCGTCCGTACTTGCTGGTAAATAAGGGCCCCCGGAGTCCCCGCCTCACGGGGCTGTGAGAGGATGGAAGGGCTGGCACCGGTGGCTGGAGTTGCCCAGTGGTCAGTAGGGGGTGGCAGAGAATCACACCGGCTTATCATCACATCGTCCAGGGTTGGAACCCGGCTTTGCCACTTACTGCGTGATCTCGGCAACTTACGTAACCTCTCTGCGCCTCAGTTTTCTTCTTTCTAAAATACGCATGAACAGCCTTCCTCACCACTGCCCACCTGTCAGCGTGGCCACACCCGGAACGCAGGCGCCATGTGCTGGTGAGGGCGGGGAGCAACGGGAGCCCCCCACCCTGCTGCTGGGTGCAGACGGCGCCGCCACGTTGGAAGGCAGCTTCTCACAGAACTAAACGTCCTCGTACCACACAATCCAGTGACCACGCTCCGTGTATTTACCCGAATGAGCTGAAAATGTGTGTCCACAAAATATGCCCGCACGCAGAAGTGGTCAGCAAACGCACTCCTAACTGCCAGGCCTTGGACGCCACAGAGATGGCCTTTAGCAGGTGAATAAATAAGTCAACTGTGTGCCATCCAGACGCTGGAATATCATTCAGTGCTAAAGAGACGTGCGCTGTCAGGCCGCGAGCAGACGGGGAGGACGCTTAAATGCCTGTCCCTAAGGGAGAGAAGCCTGTCTGGAAAGGCTGTGTGCTGGACGATTCCAACGAGGTGGCGTTCTGGGAGAGGTGGGAGGACAGGGACGAGGGAAAGACCAGCGGCTGCCGGGCCGGTGGGGTGGGGTGGGCGCAGCGGAGCACGAACGAGGCTTGGGGCAGTAAGACGGTTCTGTGAGCTGGAACGGTGGGTGCACGCCCTCACACGTGTGTCCAGGCCTACAGGAGGTACAGCCCCGCGGCAGACTACGGACTCCAGGTGACGATGATGTGTCACTGTTGGCTTGCCTTTGCCAACGACAGAAATCGCCGCTGCGGTGAGTGACGCGGACCGCGAGGGAGGTCGTGCACGCGAGCGCGGGGGCTGTAAGGGAACCCTCGGCGGCTTCCTCCTCCCCATTTGATCGTAAACCTAAACCTGCTGGAACACAACGAAGTCTGTTTTTGGAAACATCACCTCCCCCCCAATAGCCTCCCTCGTATAGTCGCTGTGAGAAGTAAGTGAATAATATTAATAACGAAGAAGCAGAAAAGGGGGTCGGACCATCCGGCACACACGGCAAGGGCTCCGAGTGTCTGTTGCCAGGGACGCTGGGATCAGTGAGAACATAATCTGGGACAGCCAAGGACACAGCCCCCCTCGGGCTCCCCCAGGGAACCAGCGTCACCAAAGGCGCCAGGTGCTCTGATTTGCCCTCCAAGGCAAGAACGAGGTAGCAGAGGGCGCTGCCAGTGGCAAGACACAAACGCAGATGGGCTGAGGCTCCTGGCCAGTCCCCGGGTCCCCAGGCCCTGGCAGGGGCTGGCAGAGACAGCAGGTGTTCCCCCACCCACCCCGGGCGCGGCCGCCGGCCCCCGCCCCAGGCGCCCGGCCGCAGAGGCGCGCACACACGTGCGTGTGCTGGCGGGCCTGCCCCACATAGCCCACTGGCTGGAATCTACCGGGTGTTTGTCGCGCCCCTGGAGCCCCGGCAACTAGGCCACATGCACCCGGCAGAGATTCCAGCAGCTCTGCCGCTGATGCCGGCGGAAAAGGAGCTGGTTGACAAGTTGAGGGACGCAGGGCGGGCGCAGCATGCTTGCCGCACAGGCCCCACGCACATTCCCCACTGCCCGCGGGGAGCCTGTCATCATAATTAGAGGTGGCCTCCAGTGTGGGGGCTGCCTCAGAGGCCCCCAACACACCCCCTGCCCCGCAAACAATGCTTCTCGGCGCCTGGTGGAGTACGGGTTCAAGGAGCGAACGAATGAATGAATGAATGAATGAACAAGAGACAGCACCTTACGTGCGGCCTCCCCATTAGAACGTCCGCACCTCTGGGACACTGATGAGGCAGAGGGTGTGTGAAAAAGGACAGCCGTATGGAGGTTTCTATGGCCGTGTATAACGTAAGTTCATAACACAAGCTGGATCTCAGAGTTAGCCCTGCTTGCTGGGAAAACCACATTTCTGGAGAAGAAAATACAGGTCCGGAGAACCAGACCACGGGCTGAGTTAGCACAGCCCACTGGGGCTGGTGCGCGGAAGCCCTCCCTATCCCTGTGAAGCCCACCCTCACACCACCTCCAGGCAGCCTCCCTGGACTGTGCCAGCACACACGGCCGCCCCTGGCTGGGCAGAGCAACCCGGATTCATCTGACCATGTCCTCCAAGTCTCTCTGACCCTGGCAATGAGGCTCTGGATACAGGTGCTGTCTTCTCCTTCTCAGGCCCCCGAAACACCAAGTCCCGCCTCGGTCCGCAGGAGAGGCTCAGAGATACCCACACAGGAGAGACGCCCCAAGCGGGGCCCCGTCCCCTGCCCGCTGGAGCCCCCTGCCCAGGCTGAGATGGCGCAGGAGGACTGATGGCGCTCCACCGAGCAGGGCCTTCACCCGCGGGGCTGTGGACGGACACGCGCTCCTCTCACGCACAGCCGCGCAGGGACAAAGGCAGAGCCTGCGACTTATAAACCGGAGGAATCAGGGCCGACAGCCGCCTTCCGTTCTCCGAGTGCCGCGTCGCTCACCAGCGGGTCCCCCTGATTCACAGACGCAGCGACGCCCTGCACCCACATTCATAAACGTGTGCACAGTCAGGCGGCCGGGGCTGCGGCCGCGGTGGGGACGAGGTTCCAGGCTAATTAGATCAAGGGCCCGCCAGACAACCCCGTTCAGTGCCGCTGGCCCCTCTCTTCCTCCCCCCGCTCAGGTGTTAAACCTGGGGAGACGAGGGAAAATAAAACCAGCAAAACGTCAGAGTGAGGTGCAAATACTAATGCCTGAGGGGTCCCCACAGACCTGGGGCTCGCTCCCCTTCCAGGCCAGACCTTCTGATTTGCAAATCTTTCTGATGAAAAGTGAGGCCCTGCCCCAGCAGAGGGGGTTGGAGGTGCTTCCTGGGGTGTCTGTTATATGCACCTCTGCCCATAAAACCACCCGGGGAAAAGGGGGGGGCTGCCCTAGTTAGAGTGCGGTACCTGCGACCCAGGTGAGCCAGACCCTGGGTGTGGCTAGACTTCGCCTCCACCATCATCACTGCCACCCCGCCTGTGCTGACTGCTTCTCATTCTGCCCCAAGTGACAGGGTCCGAGGCCAGCGCACCCTCAGAGAATAACCTTCCTGAAGCCTCTAAGATCACACAGCACTCGGGGACCCTTGGGGCGTAACGCCAACGCTGCCTGGGGGCCGCAGGCCCCTCTGTGAGTTAGGGCACAGGATCACTTCCTCTCTGTTCCTTTTTTCTTTTTTCTCACAGCACATGGCAGGCATCCTTAAGAAGGACCCACACAACTCAAGTGAATTAGGCAGCCCAGCTCATTTGCAAAGTGAAATGCAGATTTCTCTAGCTCCCTGGGTCCATCTTGCCTCCCAGGCCCCAGAGGTCTGGGCTGGCTCTGGGATACATCTATTGATGTATTATGATTTCTAAAAAATAAAACTAAAAACCTGCAAACTGCCAAAGAAACAACCTAGCAAGCATGAAAATCCCAGAGTCTGTCTGTCTCTCTGTGTTAACTCTGCTCAAGAATAATAAGTGTTAATTTTACACTTCATTTCTCAAAAAAAATAATAGGATGCGCTTTTGCTTAAAACCAAGTCAGCCTGCTGGAACCTTTCAGGCTGAAAGCACATCAGCCCAAAAGACGAGCAGAGGCCTTTGTGGGACAGCACCGTGCCGAGATGATGGCTCCCTGCGACGTCCTCAGTGCCGACTTTTGTCTCCGAAAGCATTTGATCCCTGGCAGACACATACTTATTTCCATACGGGTCTTGGGGGGAGCCAGGAGGGGAGAGAGCTGATTATCAGAACCCTGAAGGGGAGGCTCAGGTGGGCCCCGCTGACGTCAAAGGCAGGCCCGGGCACACACTCGGAGGCCATAATTTGCTGCCTGGGAGGGAGGGGGTGGGCACGGCATTGTTCCTGAGCTCGAATGCTCCCAGTGACCAGCCACCACAGCACCCACGGGCCTTGCCAGCCTGCGAGTGATGTCACTAATGCATAACACCTCCCTCTCCCCAGCAGAGAACCAGTGACAACCACCTGTGTTGACAGGGGCCAAAGTCACCTCCTCCATTCAGGGAGCAGCAATTAAGACACAAACGTTAGAGCCAGGAACACGTGGGTTCCATCACTCACTTGCTGTGTGTACTCGGGTAAGTCGATGGCCCTCTCTGAGCCTCAATGGTTTCTGTGAGCTGGCTGCTCTGCCACGGGACACCAGCTCTCACTGCAGTGCTCTTCCCCTAGACCTTCCTCCTCCTCCCTTCACTTCATTCACCTGCCTGCTCCAAGGAGACTTGCAACCAACTCTCTCTCTTTTTTACACACTCACATGTGCACACACACGCTCCACAAGAACTGTTCTGCTCGTTGCTGTGTTGCCAGAGTCCCTGGAACAGGACGTAGTAGGCACCCAACAAACAGTACATGAGCGATTTGCCTGAAGCGCTTAGTGCAATGCTTGGAACACAGGGTGCCGGGACAGGGGCCTGCCGGTGACCGGACATCAGCGGCCGCTGACTCACTGGACTTGCCCCCTTGGGCAGCTGCAAGAGCACAGGTGTGGAGGGTCTCCCTCAACAGACAGACAGGAGAGAGGGCAGGAGAGACCTGCGACCCAGCAAGCCGCCCTCTGCTCCTTAGTCACCTAGATTGTCCAAAAATGGCGGGGGAGAAGGGCAGAGAGGACCACATGCCAGCACCGTCTCCTGGGGCCGGGAGGGCCGGGGCCTTTCCCGGGCGAGGGGAGAAGGCAGCCCGGGCCACCGCGGCGCGGTCCCTGCAACGGACTGTCGTGGAGGGAGGCTGTGTGGGAAGGCTGCCTCCCTGTTACCAGCTCAGGTAACAAACGTCACACTTGAGTTTCACAGCTCCAGGGCCTGAGCCCACGGCCACCCACCCAAACCTCAGGTCAGACAGGCCCCTGCGGTCCAGGGCTCAGGCTCTGACACACACGGAAGCTGTGGAGGCCAGGGAGATGTCACCCAGGGCCCGGCGGTCGCCCAGCAAGTGCAGAGGTAAGAGGGGACCCTGGAAGAGGACCCCTCTGATGCCTCCCAACAGTCAACCACAAAACAGGTACAGGACAGGAACTAGAACCGTGGGCCGATGTGCGGCCGGGGGGGCTCTGCCCTTTGTTCTGAGGAACAAAGACCTTTGGGCAGAGAGAGAAGAGGGCCGCTCATCACGTCCGGGCAGCCAGATCAGGCTGCTTATCTATTCATTTGTGATCAAATTCCACCAGGAAATGCACCAGGCGGATGACATTTGGGCTTGGAGGTGACAAGGGACACGGGAGAAAATGCGGTCCCTGGGGGAGTCCTGCACCAGTGGCCAGGCGGGAGCCGGGGAGCAGGGGCAGGGCTAGGGCGGATCTCGGGGCCCCCCATGCCCACAGCCCCCAGAATGTGGTGCCCAGACCACAGCCCTGGCACCATCGCCTGGGCACTGGTGAGAGATGCTGACTCTCAAGCTGCACCCTGGACCTGCAGGGCGAGGAAGCACCCCAGTGACTTGGGCGTGCAATCAAGTTTGCGGGGCGCTGAGCTCTCTAAAGTGCTCCTGGGGACGCCGATCTGGCTGGCACCCTGTTGTCACGAAGCTGTGTGTTCAGAGCCTTCACACGCATTCACCAAGGCTGCACGGTTACGGGTCCCCACAGGGGCGAACATTTTCTGAAGTCGCTACTTGTCCACTCTCCCGAAGATGGAGAAACCAGTTAACAGAGGAAAGCACTTTCCTGTTATCCTGAGTGGGATGAGATGGTGTGGGGGTCTCTGGGGGGCTGCTGGAGACTCCGGGGGGGTGGCCTGGGGGGCACCCCCACTATCCCAGACGTCTCCCCAATGCCACGGTGTGGTAGCCTCCCGCAGTCACGAACTCTCAGCATCGCTTGAAGGCAACGCCCCACGAGGGCGCCCCCACTTTCCTCATTGATCCTGGGGGAGGGCACAGCCCTCTGCCCCACCCCCTGCCGCAGGCCACCTTCCCAGGCCTCTCTGGCCAGGAAGGACCCATCGCAGGCCCCCCGGGTTTTACAGAGGCTTATAAATGAGCTCTGGCAGCCTGCATGGGCCCCCACCGCGGGACTGGAGCCTCTCGGACACAGAGGCCCGACAATTAGGCGGTCTGAGTCTTGAAAGGCTTGGGCTGGACGGCGGGGACAGTAAAAACGTCACCTGGGGAGCTGGGTGTAGTCCTCCGAGGGTTGCCGGAGGTCAGTTGCCATGGCGATGGAGAATGAGCTCAACCTTGTAACTGACCCTTATCTTTTTTTGATCTGTGGGCCACTTGGGGCCAAGACTTGAAATCAACTGGAAAATAATCCGGTCACATATCAGAAAGAAAACTCTTTATACTTATTTAGCCAAGTACCCACCGCCACCAACCCCTGTAACCACGGTGCTGCCCGCTGCAGGTCTGAGCAGAGACCACCGGGCCGGGTGGCAGGAGGAAGGGACGGCCGGAACCCCCTGCCCCCCACCTCAGCAGTGTAGCTGTGTCCTGGTGTGGAAATGGTTCCCCACCCCCACCGCCACCCCTCATTCACTGTTGCCAGGGGCCCAGCCCTGTTGCCATCCACAGCCAGTGAAAGGCGTGGGGCCTGAGATCTCTCCTCTGCCCGGCGCCCGGCCCGTCCCGCAGCCTGGCCCAATCACGAGGCGGCCTGGCTTTCTTCCAGGGTGGGCAGGCCTCTCCCCCGCCACCGTCCTATTCCAAGACCAGGGCATTGCTCCCCACGTCTGGGGGGGTGTCGATGGGGCTCGGGGACGGAAGGCTGAGGGGGACAACAGCAGGCCCGCCCTCCGCGTTGCCCCCCTGGGGAGGCCTGGCTGGCTCAGTCCCTCCCACACTCGCCCCAGGCTTCCCACGGCAGGATGGGCCATCTGGCCAAGGCCAGTCTCCAGGACGCTCTGTCCTAAGTCCCAAGTACTCTGCTCGCTCTCGCCTCTGAAACTCAAATCAGAAGACTCCAGATGGTCCCACTGACGGACTGGTCCCGGGAGCCCCGTCAGATGGATCTTAGCTAGGGGTCAGTTCAGCTTGAGGACGATTCTGGGTAAAGTCCCCTTGAGATCTCCCATCACAGCAAACAGGACAGCTCGCTGGCTGCCCCCCGCCCCCGCTCGCCCCGTTCCAACAAGACGAGGAGCTTCGGGGCAGGGAGGAAAGCCACGGCTGAGACCTCTGCGGCTGGAGCACGCTCCGGGCCCCCCTCGGACCCACAGCATGACACTGGGAGAAGCATGGTCCCCCCAGGCCTGTCTCCTTGTCTGTGAAGTGGGGAGAAAGTCACCCCTCACCGGGCTGTTGAGCACAGCAAGCGAGAGCAAGGTGAAAGGACCTGGTCACAGTGCTGCTGTCACTTTGACTGTTCCTGTGGCCTTGGACATGACCGCACCCTGAAATTCCGTGGGAAAGGCCTCGTGAATAGTGTGCACAAGTCCCTGTGGGCCCACGGGGCAGTGGAATCCACCCGGGAGTGTTTAAGGAGCCTTATACGCAGTGCAGGGCCTTGGTCTCTGTCACGTCCCCCTGCAAGTGCCCCTGTCACTCGTGTCCAGCTTTCAAACCCTTTTGTCCAACTGTGGGTGGCAACAGCCCCCTCCTCTGGCTCCTCTCATGTTCCCACGACCAAAGTTCCACTTCTTTTCTTTGTTGGTCTCCTTGTTCCACTCTTTAGAACTCAGTGGGACCTCCGTGGAGGTCAAGGGCGGGGCGTGAGACAAGGGCATGGCTCTCAGGCTCATGTGCCGGCCCGGGCCTTTCTCCCGGCGGGGCTGCAGGGCTCTAAGAACCTCAAGCAGAGGCTGGCCCCGCTGCATGGGACCAGACGGAGGGGATTCCTTCTGCCGCTTGGCCTGAAGGCACCCTGCTGGGGAAGCCCCCCCGAGGTGCCAGTGCCCCTGACGGGTAATGAGGAAATGCACCACCTTTGCAGAGGCCCTCCTTCCCAACTTCTAGTCGTGGGCCCCTCAGCAAACTGAGCACTTGTGACATTCGGAACGTGGATACTAGCTGTCATTGGCAAAAGAGAAATCACCAACGTGGCCCTGGACACGTCCCCGAGAGATGGGGGCGGCCCATCTCAGCTCCTTTAATGGAAGAAGAGGGGGACGGATGGAGTGAATAATCAGATCAAGCAGACGGACCCTTCACGGAGAGCCCAGGAGAGAGCTCCTGCGGGTTCTAAAGATTTTAGGACTTCTCTGCCTCCAAACTCCTACAACTTGAGACTCTGGGGACTTGAAATATCCTCCTGAAGATGTCCGACCGCCTCCCTGCACACGTCCCCTCCTACCTGCAAAAGACCGGGGCCCTCTGCAAGCGGAGATTCCTCTACGTTCCCTGGGACGCACTCAGTGAAAACAGGGAGCTGATCCACCCTCAGTCCTTAACACACTCGGCGCCTACTGACGGAGGTCACGGATCTTCAGAGTCAAGTCTTTCACGACGAAGCAACTGCTGGAAAAATCCATCACGCTAATAATCCTCAGATTAATGGCCTCTAATAACATACAATTAACGTGACAGGCAGGCTGCAAACCCCTTATTGTCACCAACGCTGCCAGAGACGCATGAATGACCCCTGCTTCCACTACACAGGGTTTCTCTCTGCGGCTGCTATCGTGCCCCCCACCCCCGCCCAGACCATTTTTTAAAAACGAACCACAGCGATGTATCAACAAATGATGTATCAACAAGCAGACAGTGACCCCCATGCACACACCCAGGGTGCCCGCGGAGAGGCAGGGAGCACCATTTCTCAGTTTTCCATCCAGGCAGACATAGGATCGTCCCCGTGGTTCCTAATGCTTAAAGCAGAGAGGTCCAGCGTCCAGCCTCAGAACGGCCCCTCGCCACGTCTTCTCTCGGACCACGCTAACTGGACCCTGGGCAGCCCCGCCTCTCGGCAGCTCCCTGGGCCAAAGTCAGTGACGAGACTAGAAAATAATGACCGACTTCTATGGGAAGATCTGCCCTGTCCGGAAGGGTCCTTACTAGCCCCGTGTGGCTAATTTGATCTAAATCATTTAGTTACATGAAGTAAAAACTCAGGTCCACACTGCAAGTGCTCAACAGCCGCGTGTCAGCAGTTACCGGACCGGTGTGCGCAGCGTGGATGCTTCCATCGCGGCACAAGGTCAAGGGCAGGGCCTCGGCGCCCGGGCCCGTTCAACACCGGCATCAGGACCTACTACAGCGTGTGGCACACGGCAGGCCCATGAGAGACCGTTACTGAGGTGCGGTCTGTGTTTCGAAATGGAGTCCAGAAGGCCTCGTCTCTTCTGCCTGTTACCATTCGTGTCCCATGTGGGACGCTGCTCGGAGGTGACCTTCATCTTAAACCTCTGCTCTGGTCATTATGTGGCTGCTTTGCCCAGGGCCAGTAAGAATAAGGCGGCGGCAGAGCCGTCCAAGAGTAATCAAGTTTCTCCGAAGGGTGTGATGCAAATAACGGGGTAACTCTGGACCGATAGCCACGGAGCAACCCGTGGCCCCGGCTCCCCACGAGTCCCTGAGAAACATCGCGATGGGTGCCCGCTGGCGGGCAGGGCCGAGAGAGGCGTTCCAGCCTCGAAACAGGCTCCGCCCCGTGGCTTGGGAGGGACGCGGACTGAACGCTCGGATTTGTGCCGTTTCCGCGTGCTGCGTCCGCAGCTACGGCTCAGAGAACTGGGTGTTCGCTGGGACCCGAGTGACACGGACACTGAGGCTGAAACCGGAAGCTTAAATGCAGCATGGACTAAAGGAACGCGTTCAAACCCATGATACATCCTCACACTGTCAGTTGGTTCCAGCCGGACACCGGCATGGAGCTGGTGCCCGGCGAGCAGGTGCTTCAGGGCAGCTGAAAAGTCACAGGAGAGAGCGGAGCTCAGAGCTGCACGCTGTCCCTTCTGCCCCACGCCACCCACCACCACCCAAACACCACCTCCTCGAGAGCGGGCACAACGCTACCTGCTTCCCCCCTTCCTTCATCAGACCAGGGCGGGGACTCCCAGGCCTACGAAATCCCCCAAGCGCCCAGATACTAGAATGGGGTCTCTAGGTGGCAGAGACCCCGCAGCCCAGCTCACAGAGGCCAGCCCTGTCCACACCTCGCCCTGCCTCCCCTGCCTGGCGGGGCCTGCAGTCTGCTCCCACCGCCCCACGGGCCAGCACAGACAGCCCTGCCGCCCGGTCCCCAGGAGGAAGAGGGGACAGGCAGCCTGGGCCAGGCTGGGGAGGCACACTAAATGCTGAGAGGCTGGGAAGCGGGGGTGGACGCCACCCCCAGGCTGCCCTCCAGCCTCGGAGCTGGTGCAGAGAGCAGAACAGCGAACCTTAGCACTGATGGGATGGATGCCAGCAGTTCACAGTCCAGGCACCCAGGATAATGGCCCTCGCTCCACAGCACGGTGGGAAAACGCCCCTCAGCGCGGCTCTGGCTGGCATTTTACCTTTTTTTCTTATTGGAAAAGACAGCTTCCTAATACCTTCGTGGAAAACGGCACCCAGCACCTGGGAGTTCACCCTTAGCTCTCCACCTTCCTGGCCACCCCCATCCCATCTGCTCTGATCACTCTCTCTGTGGTCCACCCAGCACCTGCTGCATGGTCCTCCCCAGCCTCCAGGCCATCATGTCACGCCCTCCCTCAAGCACCTGCTGTGGCTCCCTATCTCCCAGCCACAGCCAGCCCTCCTGCCTCCTCGCTCTCATTGCTTGCTGCCTCCTGATTCAGTGCCTTTGTTCAGCGGTTCTTAGAGCTTCGCCTCCGTCCTTCCAACCATGATCTTCCAAACGAAGTCCTACACCAGCTTTCAAGTCACTGGTTGCGGCGACACCCAAAGCTACCGTAATGATGTGAAATCAGCGTGTGTCTTTCAAAAACACCCTTCTCTCGGCTTGAGCTGACTTGGCGATCTGTCACTTCCGCCTTAATGGTCCTGGTTAACACATTCTGAGAGCAAAACTAAAAAATGTACAGTTCTTGGTCTTGTCTGGTGTTTCTAACGGGGCCAGCAAGCGCGAGGCGCGTGGCCAGCGCTGCCCGTTGGAGGGTTATGGACTTACACTCCGCGCGAGCATTTAGCAGCCTGTCCCCTGCTCTGTGCTGTCCCCGGTGCTCAGGCTCAGCCATGAGCTCTGGGTCCGCAGTCACCCCAGCATGCTGGACCCAGCGGTCCTGTGACCTCCATCCCCACCAGAATGCTGGCCTCAGTTAACCTCAGATTCCAGGGGCAAAACCCCAGGCCAGCTGATTTGTCTGCCTTCACTGCATGCCTTACTCACACTCTGAACACATGAGGGCCCGACCCCAACCATCGCCTAAAACCCAGAAGCTAGATTCTAGACAGTATCTTGAATTCTGATCACAGAATCAAGAGCGTGTGTGTCCCCAACCATGACTTCCCTGGGCAGGGGCGCTGCTTGGCTCTGGCCCAGCCTCTGTCTGGACAGCTCCCTGCTCCTGACCCAGATCTGAGGAAAGCAGGCATCCTGTAGTCCTGTTGGTGGGACCAAGGTCCAGCATGAAACTAGGGAACCAGGTGGCCTTCTGCCCAGCTCAGGACAGAGAACACCTCCATGCCTCCTCACGGGCTGGGCCCTGCCCGGGAATGCCCTCCAGGCCCCCACCCAACAGCACTCACACTTTCTCCCTTGCAGGGACACGTCCGGCCCACCCACCCTCACGTCCAGCCCCGAGGGGACCCCTGCTGTCTGCGCCGAGCACTACCCTTCCTGCCTCTGCGCACGCGCACCTGTCCGCCCTCTCACCCCCACAGCCTGGTACGGTGCCCGGCACACAATGGGCACTGAACACGTGCTGGACGGAAGGGGCCTGAGGACAAGCAGTGTGTCGCCCGTCCCCAGCCCTCGGGGCCAGCAACAAACACCTTCTCTGAAGGGACAGTGTATTACTTTATTCTAGTCTTCTCCCACTGTACACACAAATAAGTGGAAATAAACAAAACCAGCTACTCAGTTCAACCCTGTTTGAGATTTTTTAAAAAGGAGTGTGTTTGTTTGATTACATTTGTGTGCATGGGTATTGAAAAAACTCCCCCCGACACACACACCGAGGCTCAGAGGGTCCTCTCTGGATGACAGAAGATGCTTTTCTTGGGTTTGCTTGGCAGCGTTTTCGATTTTTCTGTAATAAGCAAGGATAGCTTTTTGTAATAAAATAGAATCAGGGCAACTATAATAGCATAATCAATAAAATATAATTTTCAAAAACAGGAAAGCTTTTGAATTTACAATTTTAATCCACTGATTAATGAGGAAGACAACGGAGGCAAGGACAGCGATCCCTCTCTGGCGTGGTGTCCCCGTCTGTGCGGCGAGGTGCTTGGCCCAGAGACCGGCACGGCCCCACCAGCCCGCGGTCTGCGCTCCTTCCCGTGGGCGGCCCTGCGCAGCAGCACCATGCCCCCGCTCAGCTTCCCACCGCCCCGGGTCCCCCTGGGCCCCCACCTCCGTGAGGGAGATCTGCCCACACCCAGTTCCATCACCTGCCACTTTCCGAGTCTGGGCAGTGCCCCTGTGTGACCTGGCACGCCACCTCTCTGCGCCCCAGACGCATAGGCATTTGAGGAGCGTGGGGCGCACCTGCCGGGCTCTGGCCAGCGCCAGCTCTTCCGCGTGGCTGAGAGGTGCTCTGGGGAGGCGTGTGTCACCCCACACCCCACACGGGGCATCGGATGTGTTGAGGCTTGCGCCCCACAGAGGAGGGGACACCCCTGATGTGACTGATGGAGCCAGGAGATGTGGGGAGGTGGGCAGAGAGGAGGGGGTGGGTGCGTGGCGGCCAACAACCGCTCAGACATCCTTGGCAGCCCGGCCTCTCTGCCTGGGTCAACACTGGGCCCGGCCCCAGGGAGGTGGCAGCCCCAGAGGCTCCTTGGGCCACATGCAGCCAGCCCAGATCTGTCCTCCGTGAGATTGGAGAGGACAGGCTCTGGGGGCCGGAGGAGCTGGGTCCGAGGAAACTTGGCAAGGACAGAGGCAGGGGGAGCAGCTGGTTGCCCAGGGCCTGGAGCCCCTGCCCTGGGAGAGCCCAGCCGGGGGCCACCCCTCTGCCCCTCTGGCCTCCGAGTTTGGAATGCTCCTGCATGAAAACCCTGGCGTGAAGACCCAATACAGGGATCCCTCACTCATCGCGCGTATTGCGTTCTAGACCTCCCCCGCCCCTGCGATAGGTGAAAATCCGCAAAGTAGGAACCTTATGTTTGTTTTAGTATTTATATATATTTTAAGGCTTTATAAGCCCTTCCCACACACTTATAAACCATTCTCAGCCCCTTATTAGCCTTTTCCACTTTTATAAACACCACTTATGTTCTTAAACATATTCTACACTCTTAAACCTATGTCACTATAACAACATACGTAGACAGTACCGCAAAATTCCGCGATAGAGCGAAAAATCCGCGATAAATAATTAAATATAATATTTTTAAAACTCCCGCGAAACAGCGAGGCCGCGCTAAGTGAACCGCGATACCGAGAGGGACGGCGGTATTTGTGTTTTGAACGCTAATTTGACAGAGGAGTGGGCATGGGGGAGTGTTTATGATCAGCACTCCACTAAGCCCACAAATGACGCCCGTATTTTATAAGCTTGTTAGAAACAAATCACCCCTCAGCTGATATTTACTTACTGATGAATCATAAAGGGCTCAATACACAAAGAGTGGATCCAGCAAGAACGTCTTCCTCCAGCCCCATCCTCGGCGGCCGCGCAGGGCGCCAGCGCCCGCTGCCCCCCTCCCCGCCCCGCACCTGTCCCCAGCCCCCCACTGCCGGCAGCCTCCCCAGGGGAGGCAAATCACCGGCCCCAGCCCGGTCTCCGTGCCCACCCTCCCCCCGCCCGCGCCCGCGGACGGCCTAATCCGAGGCTCACTCCGTCCTTCTGCCGCCCCCGGAGTCCTCCGCGGGAGCAGATCCAATCCCGCTCATTTGCATAATGATGAAGCCCTCCAGTGCCGGCTGGGTCTTCGGGGGGTTGGGAAGAAATATGCCCTGTCCTTGGGAGAGGCACACAGAAGGCTCGGTGCCGGCGCCCCCCGGGGAAACGGGGCGGCGAGGACCCGGCAGCTCCCCGCCAAGGACAGCCCCGCTCCGCCGCCCGCTGCGCCCGTGCCCCGCTGGCCCAGCGGCGGAAGGGCTGCCCAGGGCTGTAGACCGGCGGGAAGCGGGGCTCCGAGGGCCGGCTCCACACTCGGGTCACACGCCCGCCGCGCTCCGCGTGGCTGACCCCTCTGAATCTCGGCAGGAAAATGCTGATTACGACGGGCGGCGAGAATGCAAGCCCTGCCAGCCGCCAGTGTGTTAACACCGCCATGACGCTCACCCAGGCCTGACCCCGTCCGCCGCCCATTTCCTCGCTCACAAACGCCAGGCACGGGGCTGGGCAGTCCAGAGGCCCGGGAAGGAAAGAGAGCCCTTTCCCACTCCGCAGTCCCGCAGGAGGCAGACGGGGCAGCCACGCGGGGCCGTCGGTTCCTTCTCTGGCGCGGACGTGTGCGTTTCTGAGAACTCACCAAGCCGTGCGTTTCTGACTTGTGCATTTTTCTGGACGCATGTTGTATTTCAACCGTTTCTTAAACCTCTTGTCTGCTTGGGGAGGGACATTAGCCCGGTGTATACGTAAGCAGGAAGGATCAGAGCTCCTCAGGAGGGACAGACAAACATTTGGGATGGGGATTCGGGCAACACTGAAAGGGAAGAAATTCTTCTAGGAGAGGTGAGGAGCCCTTAGCAGGTGTCTGCCGTGTAGTGGTGCCCAACAGATAGCTGCTGAGTGGGGTGAATGATGAAAGGCTTCCTGGAGGAGGTGGCTTTGCAGGAACATGCTGAGATGTTCTGGATGGGGGTTATCTCTGGGGCGAAGGCTCCGGAGCTGGTCTGCCCCAGTGGACAAGTGCTCCCCGGGCCAGGTCCCGCCTGCAGCCTGCCCCAGGAGCAGGCGCCTCTGCCTTTGCTGGGCTCCCAGTGTGGGGAGCCCAGTATCCAAGCAACAGATCCAGAGGGATCACCTCCTTCCTCCTGTCTGCAGGTAGTCACTGAGCGCTCAGGGCCCCCAGATGACACGCAGGTGAAGGGGACAGCAGGGTCCCCGACCTCAGAGCACTTAGTGCTCCCTGCAGGAAAGCGCTTAAAAAAAAGTGAGTGTGGGTAACAGGAAAACTGAAGCCATGGCAGCCCTCACAGAGCGAGGCGCTCAGGTGACCCGGTGCCACTTCCGGTTCCCTTTACTGATGCGCACGTTGACACTGAACGCAGCTAAGCAATGAGTCCAAGGCTGCAGGGCTTACGGGCGAGGCCAACCAGCACTGGAATCCAGCTGGGTGCTATCTCTGGGTGCTGGTGGAGAGGCCAACGATGACCCTTCCTCCCCGTGGCCTCTCCAGAACACGGTTACACCCCCATCTCTTCCACAGCCCTGTGAAGACTCTCGGCAGAGGTGCCACTTCACAGCAGGGACACTGAGATTCTAAGCACCTGGTCACGAAAGGTGGTGACCATGGAAGGGGACCCCAGCGGCCTCAGCCAGAGCTGTAGGGCAGGACAGTGGAGACAGGAGAGGAGGGGCCAGGCAGGCTTGCAGCACACTGTGGGGTACAGTGTGAGAGCCTGTGCCCGGCTCTGCCAGACCGACATCAGCTCGTGCCCCTGCTCAGAGCTGGGGACCCACGTGGGCGTCATTCTGGCCCTGCCCACCACGGCCCCCAGCCGCAATGAGGAAAGCAACCAGAGCCGCAGCAGGGCTGAAATGGCTCTCTGAGCTGCCCGGGAGCCAGCATGGCTGCTCTCAACGGCGAGTTTGCATTCTGGGGTGCTAAATTATTTCCCACAGCCCGCGGGGAGCAGGCAGAATGGATCTGCCGGGGCTGAGTGGCAGGCCGGCCTGCCTCCCTGGCAAACCCTCACGGACACTGGCCAGCCCTCGCTGCCGGTTCTGAGATAGGACGGGAGGGCTAGGAATTGCTCACGGATACCAAGGGCTGGGTACTGGGCGTTGTGCCGGACGCTTTCCCTCTGGCACGGGGGCAACAGGCAGGGGCGGAGCCCCGACACCCCAGCCATAGAGCTCTGCTCTGACTTCCTCACCATTATTAATTATCGCCATTGGTAGCAGAGGCATAGAGGCTATTCCATTCAATACTGAATATCCATTATGGGCAAAGCACAGAACCCGGCGTTGGAAACAGAAGCACGTGCAACAACTAAGCCGTCCACATGAACTTTCAAATTAAGTAGTGTGCCCGCGAATGCATAAGATTATTTTTCATGATTAAGCATTTGGCACAGCGCATAGTAAGTCCACAGCAAACGTAATCTAAGCACACACACAAAAAAGTTCACATTGTTTAAGGAGGTCCTGTTTTTATTTATTCCCTACCGGCTATTTTCCAGTTCAACCCCCCCCCCCCCCCCGGCCCGACCCCCACACCTCCAGTCAGACAGTCACTGCCTCTACCTCCAGTGATTCTTGCTGAGGAAACCCCTAGCAGTGTGTCCATGGGTGAGCTGCGTCCTCGCTGAGCTTGGAGAGGAGGTGGCATCAGAGAACTCACAAGGCCCCTCGGGGTCCAGAGCGCCAGGATGGGCCTTCGTCAGGCGGTCGGAGGATGGAGAGAATGCGCAGGTGAGAATTTCCCAGAAGCTCGAGCTGAAACTTGAGAGAAGGCGCGCGAAACAGACGCGCCCAGTGAGTCCACAGGAGGAGCCAAAGCGGCGTTTCTCTGGCAGCTGCAGGTGCCATCAGGGGGCATGGAATGAAACGCTGAAGCCGACAGGCTATGGGCAAAACGCCGAATTTTAAGGCTTTTAGTCCCTGTCGCCCTGTCCCCCACCGCCCGGCCCCTCTTGCCTGGCCCTCCGAGGCCACTGAGCTGGTGCTTCCGTTAAAGAGAATCCTTGTTCAAAGGCAGAGCGAGAAGGAAGAAGGAGCGCCTTTGTAAGTGGGAGGCGCGGAGGCCAGATGCCGAGAAGCTGTGTGACCTCAGGAAAGTCACCCGCCTTCTCTGAGCCTCCGCTTGCTCACGGCCCATAGTCGCACCCGTCTGTATCTATTTGATATTCTTTCCAACGACAACAAAAATAGCAAAAGTTGACACATTTCCCAGCACCCTGAAGGAAATCAGCAAGGGGGGGTCGCCCACGGAGATCGGTATGAGTCAGGCCAGGCTAGAAATGCGTGGTAACAGACACCCCCACACCCCGGGGGCTGCAAACGGCCAAGGTTTCTTTCTCGTTTGCCCGTCCTGTCCACTGCAGGCGGCTCTCTCTGCTCGTGGGAACCACGTGGGCTCCTGGGTGGGGGGCGCCTTCCTCTGTGGCAGCAACAGTCACCAACCCCGAGGACAGGGCAGAACTCGCTCGGGAGGGTCTCCCCTGGTAGTGACACAGGCCCGCCACTCAGCTCTCCGGCCAGAGCCAGCCACGAGGCCCCACTCCAGACAAAGGGGCCAGGTGTGAAATTCTACGGCGTGCCCGTGACCGCAGCAGTCGCGGCCGTATTCACCAGAGCAAGGACATTCCCCAGGGAACTCCAGACCAGAGCGCGGAATGTAAGGACGGAGACTCACACTGGTGGCCAAGCCTCTCCGAGAGCGTTCCACTTGCCGCGGCTCGGGCTGGAGGGCGAGACACGGTCACGTGCATACGCGCCCCCCGCCCCCCGCCCCTCTCTCTCTCTCTCTCTCTCTCTCTCTCTCTCTGGGTCAGCTCCAGAGTGTGGCACACGGGCCCAGGCGGAGCACGCCCAGGCCCCGCGCCCGCTCCTGAAAGCGGAGGGTGATGCCCTCCCTCCGGCCACCAGGCTCTCCGAAGAGCACGCCAGGTAAATGCCACGTGCCGTCCTGGGGCCTTCTGCAGAAGTCGCGCTTGCTGATAATGGCTTTAGGAGGCTATGCGGCGGCACGCTTGGCATCTGAACCGCCGTTGGAGGCCAGGTGCTGCATCCCTAATTAGGATGGGGACTTTTTCCACCCCGCACAGCATTTACATAATTGGGAAGGAGGTTACGACGAGGACCCTCCCCGCCAATTGTGCGTTTTTCATGCCCTCCTTCCGCGTTCCCTCGCACACTTCGAATTTAAGGGAGAAATGAATCGATTTGAATTTTTTGAAATTAATTATCGCCATTGCCATGGAAAACATATCCGCTGCCTTCCTGCGGGAGTTGAGAGGGGAGGGGGCGAGCTCATGCGCAGAGGGGCCCTGGGAGGTGACACAGGCCCACGCCCGGCCTCTCCCCGCGGGCGCCCGGAGCGCCTCCCACTTCAGGCTGGGCACCCTTCGGAATTTTCTTTTTTTTTTTTAGCATCAAAATTAATGCTTTAAAATGCCACTCGCTACGGCAAAATTTATCAACATTATTATATACCATAGAAACTGCCATCCCAGACAAATGCGCGACACTAAAATTTGGTCTAGAGCTCCCCAGAGGAAACGCTGGCTGCAATTTGTATAACAGTTTATATATTTATGCTATTTAATGGTACAAAGCAATAATTATGACTTCACTCACTGATAAGCAGTGGCGTTACATAAATCTGACTCGGATTTAGAACACGCCAGCCCTGACAACCCATGTGCTAGTTGTAAATTATGTTGCCGGTAAAAAAAAAAAAAAAAAAGAAAAAAACACCCGAGCAAATATGAAGGAGCAGCAGGAAACTAATAATGCATCTCCAGCTGTTCCAGTTAACCTGCAAATGTGGCCATCTGCACCTCGGGAGGAAGAGCGCGAGCCGGGCTGCGGGGAGGCGGTGCCGGGCGGGAGGGAAGGCACCGCACAAAGCCGTCCCCAACGTCCACGCGTGCCCTTGCTCCTCGGGCCCAACTCGGGGAAAGTTCCCAGACACGGGAGGATTCCCTCTCTGTCCCCGTGCTCCTGCCCCCTTGCCAAAGATGCTTCTCAGTGTGGCACATCTTGGCATGGTCTTTCTTCACGGCGCCCGCAAGGGGCTGGGCTCCTGCCTCTGTGTTCCTATTTACTGTAGGACCATCCGTTACAACTGTCTCATTTCTGCTGCTTTTCCTTTTTATTTTTTGGGTTTTAACACTTCCTTCACAGGCCTGTGCTGCACTGTTAAGAAAAGGCTCGCGGGGGCGGAGGGGGAGCGCGGTTATTGTCACAGAGGTGTGCCCGCGTTTCCCAGTTCAAAAGGAAGTCACGGGCACAAAAAGGTCTGAACTAGCGGACAAGATGGAAGTTTGCTCAGAGGGTCACAAGTCACAGATCTGGGGCAGTGGCTGCCCCCCTGTCCCCTGTCCCGGGCTTCCACTGCTGGAGCTCAATGGTTCTCACTCCGCCCAGGAAGGGGCCTGTGACCGAGATGATTCTGAGGGTCACCAAAGGTGAGGGACGCACCTCTCAGGGGTCCAGCCGACCTCCACCCGGAAGGCACAGGTGCCCTTGCCCCCAGGCCGGGCTGGGACCGGGCAGGGCTCCACCTCGGCTGTGGTTCCCCGGGGCTGTCCCTGGGCCCCGCGGGGGCTGGCAGGGGAGGCCCTCAGGGCGACGGGTCTGGCACCTGTCCTCTCCCTCGATGTCCGAGGGCCAAGGCACAGCTCCAGCAGGACAGCCAGCCTGCAGCCTGACGGTGAGCTGTGCGCCACGTGACGTGGTTCCCTAGCCAATCCTTCGAACAGCCTCCGTGCGGGGCGCTCGATTATTCCCATTCTACAGACAAGGAAACGGAGTCAGAGCTTACATCACTTGGCCGGGACCAGCTCAGCTAGGGAACTGCACTCACGAACCATAAGGTTTCTAAGGTGTGCAGAGGCCGCCAAACCTGTGCTTTTCCAAGTTTTAAAGTGCCACCTAGAGCAGAATAATTACGTACGCCGTGGCCAGGTCCACACCAATCCCCACACGTGCAACCAAGACAAATGGTCACGAAACTGCACCGGCCTGCGTGCGAGGGACGCGGGCCTGCCTGTCCCCCCGTCTGCTGCGCTCTGTTGATGGCCCTTTTCACTCTGCTGCTCGCGGCTGGCTGAGTTGACCTCACGGGTGGCTACTGGCTGGCAGCTGACACTGAAAAGCCCCGACTGCTTCCATACCCCCGTTTTACAGAAGGGACGTGGAGGCTCAGAGAGGGAAGCCGGCTTCGCCAAGGCCACGCCAGTGTGCAGCCCAGCCAGACCCGAAGCCCAGGCCACCAGCCCTGTTCCCACCAGAACTTCTCTGCCATCCACGTCACCCCTGAGCCCTTCCTGGGCTTCCCAGCGTCCGCTCTGGCTCCACTGGGGACAAGTGGGTCCCTGGCCCCTCCAGGACCCTGTTCACAGGGGGGCACAGAGAGGGCACACGTGGGGACAACGTGAAAAGGAAGGGACAGGGAGGAGACAGGAGGGGACAGGGCCCTCCAGAACGGCTCCCCATTCATTCACTCCACGATTTGGGGGTGGGGCTGACCCAAGGAGTCTGTCTCTGAATGTCACAACCCACTGGCCACAGCTGGCTGGGAAGGGTCAACGTGACAACCATCGAGGGTGCTGGCACCCTGCCTGGCACGTTGTGTCCCTCCCTTCTGCTGGTTCCTACGGGGGCCCCTTGGGGCCAAGTACGCAGGGGGCTGGCTGTGCTGCTATAGACAGAGAGAGGTGGTAACAGAGTGGCTCTGGCAGGCACGCAGGCAGAATCAGCATGACCCCTCCGCCCTCCAGGGTGCGGACCCGCCCTGGCCATCGTTACATCCCTGCGAGAGCGGCCTCTCTGTCCCATCTCCAGGTGCGTCCTCAGAGGCAGGCCACCAGCCTGGGACAACGGGCCGGGGGCACTGCTTGTTCACAATGCTCTGACATTTCGGCAAAATGATTCTGCAGCTAGGAATCGTGGCTGCTGCAACAGCCACGGGCCTTTGGCATCCCCGTGCAACCGTGAGCCCTCCCACCAAAAGTCCCAAGGGCCCACCGTGTGTTTGTGACTGGCAAGCTTGGGCGTCGCTTCCCGTCAGCATCTCAGAACCCGCGCATCCGCTTACTTGGGGACACAGTGTGGAGGATACGGTCCTTTCATTTTGATGGTCTAAGCAGCACCAACTCCAAGAACCAGGAAAACAATCCCTCAGTGGGAAGCTATTCAGTGATGGGCGCAGAAGGTCCTGGAGGCCAAGCTGGTAGCTCAGGCTTCTTAGCGCTCAGGGACGAGGGCAGCCCGGCCCCAGGGGTGGGTCAGGCCCGCACACACTGCAGACCGTACAGGTGCGTTCATTTCAGTGGGAACCCAGAGGCCGGGACGGGAGAGGAGACGTCACGGTCCCGCCGCCAGAAGGGTAAGCAGCTGCGTGGAGCACGGGGGATGTGGGGGCAGATGCTGGGGGAGAGCAGGAGGCGAGCCCTGATTCTGGGGCTGGGACAGCTGGAATGGCGAGGGGCGCACCTGCAACAGCAAGGGGTGCGGGCAGGTGGGCCGACGAAGGGCCCGCTCTGGCTGGGACCCGATGCGTGGCCTCCCCTGGAGCTGTGCTTCTCTTTTGGGGTCACAACCTATGGGTTTTTGGTAATTACTTGCCAATGCTTTTTTTTTTTTTTTTTTTTTTAATTTTAAGCAAGAAATTTGATACAAACTCTGGATTCTGGCCTTCTCTAGAAAACTCAGAACATCTGGACTCTCCCGGGTGCAGCCCCCTGGAAGGGCATGGGCTCAGCTGCGACAGTCACCGCGCTCTCTCACACGGGCCTGCTTCCCTTGCTTCTGGGGACACAGAGTGGGTGACCCTTGAACTACAGGGTGAGAGGGAGCAAAGGAGACCGGGGTTGCAGCTCTCCCCGCCCCCCACCCCCAATCGCTGTGTCACCTCCTCTGGGCCTCAGTGAGAACTGTGCAGTGAGGCGGGTGGAAATGCACTGGGTGCCCCCAAGACGCAATCTCAGGGCCCTTCCCTTCCCTGGGGTGAGCGAGCCGGCTGGGGTTTCCAGGCGGGGAGACAGGCGGAGGGAGAGGGAGGGGACAGTGCGGCCCCCACAGCTGCCCCTCAGCCACTGGAGGTGAACAGCGAGTCACAGATGAGAGACATTTAGGCGACAATGCACCGTTCCTGCAGCGGGGAAATCTCAGCCGACAGACATGCGAAACCTTCAGCCAAAAATCAATAGGAATGCCCGAGAATTTATACAGGGAGCACGCGGGTCTGCGCTTGAGGAGACACACTTGCAGCTGCTGGCTAAGCCAGGCCGCTGCCCCCGCCACGCCGGCCTCGATGGCGGTGCCTGTGCAACGCCCCCCAACTGAGGACAGAGCTCCCCAAATCCCAGTGATGTCCCGAAAAGGCTGGCTGAGCACCCTTCTTCCCGCCTGGTCCTGCCTAAACAACTTGGATTTGAATGGGTGCTCTGCGAGCCAAGCACCCACCTGGCAGCTGCTGGGGCGCAGCCAGGGGTCCCCAGAGCCAGCCACCCAGAAGCTGCTGACTCAGGGTTCGCCTGAGTTTTCAGAGGTGACAGCGGCCTTCACCCAGCCAGACACCGGGTTCATCAGCCGCTGCTGTCACAGCTTCTCTGCTGGGCCGTAAGCTCTGTGCGGGCGGGGGCTCGGATTTTGCCAGATTGTTGTTAGCAGACTTTTCTCATGACATATATTGTGTGGCTATTACATAAAAAAGTTACAAAGTGCCAAGACAGACCAAGGTCACCCTCACGTCTACCTGTCACAGGAACCGGCGCTGTGGTCACAATTTTGGTCTATTTCCTCTGGAGATCAAACCCTTACGTCCGGTCACGTGAGATCTCACGGATGAAACCACCTGCCCTGGGGCCTGGTGTACAGCTGGCACGGAACACGAGTGGGCTGAAGAAACACGTGAGAGAACGCGGAAGGAAGGGATGATTTAGAGCCTGAGTGGCAGTCGGCCTCGGAGGTCCCAGCAGCACCTTCAAATCTCGGGCCTGACAAGAGTCCAGTCTGCATCGTGGGCCTGTCCCCGAGGAGTCTGGTTTTCTCTGGTATTTTGGGTGCTTATTTCATAATTAATTTTAAGAAAAATTTCAAGAGGCCTCATGGGCAAACAAACCTCCATTAAAAACGGAAAGGAAACAGATATGTGAAGCAGGAATTCTCCCCGCAAACAGCCACAAAAACAAAACACACCAGCCTTTCCTTCCCGGGCCTGATGCTCACGTCACAGGGCCCCCCTGCCGGGACCCCAGCCCCTGTCTCTGGAGGAAACTCTCCAGCCCACGCCTGGAGCACTGAGGTCAGCCCGGCCACGCGGGACAGTGGCTGGCACACAGGCAGCCCTCAGTGAACAACACTGGCACTCACTGAGCACTTGCCGCGTGCCAGGCACTGTCCTCAACACTGCGTGCAGCATCTCATTTAATGTCTGCAGTGAACTTCTGTGTTCCTCGTCAGTCTCCCTCGCTTTGCGGGTGAAAAGGGTTAAGGCACAGGTTGAGCAGCCTCTCCAAGGGCAACAGGCTCGTAAGTAAGTGGTGGAGACAGAACTTGAATTCAAGAAATCTGACTACAGAACTACTGCTTTTAGTTCTTATGCTATAATGTCTCATGGATCATGAACAGATGGGTGGATGGAGAGATGGTGGGTGGGCAGATGGATGGACAGTGGGTGAGTGTTCAGATGGATGGCAGATGAATGGATGATAGAGGGATGGAGAGATGAATGCAGGGATAATGAATGGGTAGATGGCTGTGTGGATGGACAAATGAGTGGAGGGTGAAGGATACATGGATGGATAAATGAATGGATAATGGATGGATGGATGATGGACGGATGTATGGATGATGGATGGATGATGGATGATGGATGGGTGGATGGATGGAAGGATGATGGATGATGGATGGATGGATGGATGGATGATGGCTGGATGATGAATGGATGATGAATGGATGATGGATGGATGGATGGATGATGGATGGATGATGGATGGGTGGATGGATGATGAATGGATGATGGATGGATGGATGGATGATGGATGGATGATGATGGATGGGTGGATGGATAATGAATGGGTGGATGGATGATGGATGGATGGATGGATGATGGATGGATGGATGATGGATGGATGGATGGATGATGGATGGATGGATGGATGATGGATGGATGATGGATGGATGGATGATGAATGGATGGATGGATGATGGATGGATGGATGGATGATGGATGGATGATGGATGGATGGATAATGAATGGGTGGATGGATGATGGATGGATGGATGGATGATGGATGGATGATGGATGGATGGATGATGAATGGATGGATGGATGATGGATGGATGATGGATGGATGGATGATGGATGATGGATGGATGGATGGATGGATGGATAATGGATGGATGGATGGATGATGGATGGATGGATGGATGATGGATGGATGGATGATGGATGATGGATGGATGATGGATGGATGGATAATGGATGGATGGATGATGGATGATGGATAGATACATGGGGAGATGATGGATAGATACATGGGGAGATGATGGATGGATACATGGATGTATGGATAGAAGGATGGACGGACGATGAATGCAGGAAAGGTGAGTGAAAGGTGTATGCGTCACTGCCAGATGGATAAAAGCCATGCACCAGTCCAGGTCTGCTGCTTCTCTTAACTCAATGCCCAGTGCCGGAGTATAAACGAGGAGATGACCAGGAAGGCTGCTCCCATCAAAACTACAATAACATAAAAGCCACAGCCTGGCTTCCCTCCCATCTCACCTACTAGTTATCTTCAACCAGCCCACCCAAGGGCTGTTCCCAAATCCATCCGGCCACCGGCATCGCCCTGGCCCTGGAGCTTCCCAGCTGTAGGGGGGAATGGGGGACTTAAAGGGCATTAGAGAGAAGCGAGCCAGGGCCAGAGGCAGCACCGCTGGTTCCGTGCGCTCAGACTTGCTACCACACCAAAGACTGACTTGGTCTTGTTCATTTCCAAACAGTCCCTGTGGCTCTCCTCGCCTTTTAAGACAAAGCAGGCATGTCACCTCTTCTCCCAAGCCCTCCCCTCTGCCTACAGAGTCAGATGCCCCTTCTCAGTGTCCCACACCCCTCTTTCTATTCCGGCAGCTCGGGCAGCAATAGACCAGTTGTCCTTCCCCACCGGTACGCGTGAGAGTGGAGATCCTGCCCCATCACCTCTGAGGCCCCAGCACCCTCAGCTCAGGACCCTGCGCAGAGAAGGCCTCAATAAGTACGTGTGCAAGGAACCCCGGCGCCTCCAAGTTTGACCTCCCAGACTCCCCCCCGGGCCCCACCCCTCCCGGCCAGAGGCCAGCAGGAGCCTGGCCGCCGGGCTGCAGACCAGCCACGTGCAGTAACTTCCTTACCCACAAGAGAGCACACGCAGTGTCTTGGAGCGCAACACACATTCTTTTGTAAATGCCCGGTGTACTTACAGAACACTGTATAACTCAAAAATTATAATTAAAATGTCTTAGCTCCTGTATTTATAGTAACATTTAAACGACCGTGCTTTTCTTAAAGTCAGTCATTTACTCCAGAACAGCACACTTTATGGTGAACGGGTCTCCGAAACAGGACCGCGGGGATCTAGCCCAGGCACGTGTAACTCAATATATGTCAACAGCTGTAAAAATATTGGTGGGAGAAGGCAGGGAGAAGCCATGAGCCCAGATCAAGTGCCCTGTCTCTCACATCTGACTGTTTCAGTGGCTCCCTCCTCTTCCCAATAATTGGGCCATTTTGGTGCCCGCGGCCACACGCGGCGGGCCCTCTTTGAGGCTGGACGATCAGAAAGGTTATAAATGAAAATGATTTCGACGCCGGTGGCCTGGAGAGTGACCAGGGCGTGCGTGGTGGTGGAAGGGTCTGTTCTAATCTTGCCAACTGCACGCTGCCTCTGGAGCGTACTCCTAGGGCGCAGGCCGCACGCGGGGACGAGGCCACGGTAAATTCCGCCTCATCCCGTCTGCATACAAATAAGCCCCTGGCAGGAGGGACAGGGCAGACACCACAGCCCAGAGCCCGCCCCCGCCACCCCTCCGCCTCGGGTTGCCTGTCTTAGCTGAACAAACAGTCGGAGACGGTGGGGAGGGCAGCAGGCTGTGTGGAAGCAGACAGGGACCTGCGGGCCGGGGCAGGCAGTGGGCATGGACAGGCTCGGGGGGCCGCGGGCATCATGGCAAGGGGCTGCACCGATGCGGGAATGGGATGTTCATTGGTGGGGGGCAGTGGGCGGCTGCAGGCGCTGGGGTGCTGCGTGGGTGCGCACCTGGTCCTTCCGAGGGCACCGCCCCGGATCCGCCAAGGTGCAGCCGCTCAGCCACCAGGAAGGGCACCCAGTGTCAGAGGGCAGAGTCCGTGGAGGGGCCAGGAGGGAAGAGGGTCCGTCCTGAAGTCTCTCCCTCCCAGTTCCGCCCCTCATTGCCACCACGCAGGTCGGGGGGCCTCCCCTGAATTAAGTAAGTCAAGTGCTGTATGTCAGGCTTCAGGGAAGGACCCTGGGGCAGGGAACTGGGGGAACTGGGGGCCCCAAGCGGGAGAGGCAGGACCCCAGAGAGGCCAACTCTCAAGTGGGGAACAGCCCAGAGAGGGGGAGCATGCAGACCTGTCACAGAGGAGCGAATGGGCCCCCGACCAGCGTCACAGCGTCACTCTGCAGGGAGAGGGTCCCGAGTCCAGTGCTGCCTTCAGTCCAGCACAAGCAGAGACGGTGTCTGAAACCAGTTCCCAGCCCCGCGGTCAGCTCCTCGGGACAGGTGTTCCTACCTGTGCTCACGGGTGGGGCTTGCGGGCCCCCGAGCCCTGCCATCGTGGGCAAAGTGACGGCTGCCCTGCCTGGGACCCCCACCGCCTCTCCAGCGCGGGGGAGGGAGAGCTAACTTGTGGGAAGCACCGTGCTCGGCACGCAGGCCCCCACCAGTGTTAACCAGCACCGTGATGGGTGCAGGGTCACTGGGCCCTGGGTCACCCCCCACCTCGGGAGACCAGGGTATGAGGGCCAGGCCCAGTGGTGGCTGTGGGGACACCGGACCTTTGCTCAAGAGTGGACCTGCCAACAGATCTGACCTCTCAAGCTGGCATTTGCCCGGCTTTTCCCAGGGATTCACACACGCACACCGATGCGCGCACACACGCACATACAAGCACACATGTGCACGCGCACGCACACACCTTCCATGAAGATCAGCAGCAACTGCACAGTTTAAGGCCCCAGTTAGGCTCAGTGTGTGTCTGACAACCTGCAGAAGACATGTATGTATTTTGACGGCGCTCTCCAGCTGAGGAACGACTAGGTCCCTGCCCCTCCCTGAACCTCTTGGTGTCAGAAGCACCGAGGTGCTCCTGGGAGTGAGGACGGGAGACCCATTCGGCAAGGCCCAGCAGTGGCTGTCGTCCCGTGGGTCTCAGAGGTGGGGACTCCCCAAGGTGGGGCCCCATCCTGAGCTCCCGAGGAGCCTCAAAAACACACTCCCAGACCAGGGTGCCCCCAAGACAGATAACTCCGGGGGTCTGAGTATACACTTGCCATCATCCCTCATTCCCCTCAGCTCCTAAGCACCCCCCTGAGAGGCAGGTGTGTGTCTGAGGGGCCTCCCATCTCAGATAGGGAAGTGGGGGCCAGAGAGGTCAGAGCCCTTACTGCGGCCTCACTACCCAAGAGGACCAAAGCCAGACCCCACCCGAGGGAGCCCCACTCCCCGCTTTGCTCTACCCCGCGTGGTGCCCAGGGACACAAGGCCACACTCTGTGGCAGGTCACCTGAGAACATGAGCCCAGGCGGGGAGGGAGCCTCTGAGCTGAGGGGTCAGGGGGCAGAGCAGAGCATGGGCAATAAAAGGTAAAAGGAAAAGCAAAGGCTTCCTTGGTGGGCACAAGCATCAGCCCAGGGTCCGGTGGTCGGAGTCCCCAGCCACTTCCTCGTCAGGCTCGGTCTGCTGCAGAAATCACTGCACCCTCACCCAGCACACTCAGCATCGCTGACTTATCTCTGTCCCGAGAGCACACACCTTCCCCCGAGGGACAGACTAGGACTTCGCAGCCCTGGCAAGGAAAGGACAGTGATAGGGTGTGTCTTCCTCTAGGCGGCAGCACGACCCTTGGCTCTGCCAACCTTTGCCGATCCCTTCCCTTCACTTGTGCATCCAAACCAAAGTCTCCTGTCTGGAATGACACTAGAGACCCTTGGCTATGCCATAGCCGAGTCCCTCCTGCACGCACATCTTCAAACGAAGGTAAGTGACATCAAGCCCCCCGCCCCCAGCGAGGCGACTTCATGGGCATCCCCCCAACAGAGAGGGTGTGGCTGCTCATGGATTCACCACGTGCACATCCATGATTTCAATGTCAGCCTCTCTTTGGCCCCCAGCCCCCTGAATGTCACGATGACTTTGCCAGGGCGAAAAGGGTCCCTAGGAAAACCGCCCCCTGTCACAGCAGCCTGGGACCGGGGCGCCGAGCAGAACGCAGGCTCTGGGTCTGCACCTCCGACTCTGCTATCTCACAGCAGCAGGCTGACGATTAGCGATACAGCAACAGCATCGAAGCCAGTGACAAGTGCGGTGGGGGTGACAGTGATGACAGCTGTCACCCGGAGCCATCAAGCCTGCTTTTCGCTCCCCGACTAGGGCACCTACCCACCCCCCCACCCCCACCCCCACCCCCGTGTAGGCAGCAGCTCTAAACATTTTAGGGAAACCTGGCCAATCATTTTCGCGTATCTTCACGGCCTGGACAGATTAAACCCAGGCCTCAAGTGGCTCTCCTGGTTGACAATTTTTCTTTCAAAAAGGCAGGAGTTGCTGTGAGCCAAGTCCCTGCAGCCGAATTCCTGGACACAGCTTCCGACCATTCCAATCAGCCGGCTCGGTGGTTGGGCTGGGGTTTCAAGCATGCCACAGTATGGAGTCCGGTTTGGGCTGTATTCCCTTCCCGCTCGCAGCGTGACGGAGGCTTCCCCGCAAAATCAAAAGGCTTACTGTCAAGTTTCCGTTTGGTCTGGGCGCCCGCGCCCGCGCGGGGAGCAGTGGGAAGGAATACGAATGTGGTGCCGGCTCTGCCGTGGGGCCTCGGGGCCTCGTCCGAGCCGTCCAGGGACCGTATGAAAGGGGAGCGCAGCTCTTTTCATGTCTGTTCCAGCGGCTGAAACCCCCCCGACGCGCCAGTGTGCAAACGCCGCGGAGAAACGCACACTGGCGGGATGAAAACGCGGCCAGCCCGCCGCGCGCTCAAGACGCGCCCGTGTCCTGTCGCTGGTGCCGGGGAAGCCAGGCGCGCCCCCGCCCTCCTCCTCACCTTCTCTGCCCCTCCTCGCTTTTCCCCTTTGGCTTCTGGGATTTAATGAACGTAAAGCCAGCATGTTGCCGGGGAGGGGGCCTGCTCTTTAATGTGCAGAAAACACATGTGCAAATTCACCGCCTGGGGGAAAGGCACAGAGGGTACTGGGGGCTCAAAGTGACGGGTGAAATTCACACCTCCCTCCCTTTCTCTCCTTGAACCGTAGGTATAATACAGACACACACGTGTATAAAATAGCGGTTTGCTGGAGCCAACGTGATGTGCTTCTTTTCCCAGCCCCAGGCTCAGCGAAGGCAGAGAGGGAGCCAAGAGCAGCAGCGGGAGTATTTACACCACAGAAATGGGTAAACACTACCAGCGAGAACTTTTTTTTGTTGTTGCATAAAGGTGGTCGTTAAATACTTACCAGCACATCATATGACTCTGTGTGTGTATGGATGGAGATATATATATACATATTTTATAGGCAGATATATGTATATAGGGGGCATAGAGAGAGAGACGTTCTAGGCACGCATTATTCCCATCTGTATCTTCCCCCGAATTTACTTCTCTTTACATGTTCTTTGAAAGCAACACTAGAACCGGAAATGCAAGTGACTCTGTGTGCTTCTATAATAAAAGAAAGAAAGAAAAACCAGCTTTTCTCCCTGAATATAATAGCAGTAGCTAAACTGATTCCTCTTTTTTTTTTTTTTTTGGCCAGGCATTAACTTTCTCCCATTAGCACAAATTTGCTGCACAGGTATTCTTCCATCCCCAGAATTAAACACACTTCTAATTTCTCACTTCAGGTGCATTAAGTGCGGGAGAGGGCACAAATGAATAATTTTATTGATAATAAATTTAATAATCCATGCAGCACTGGCTGAAAATGGATGTGTTCTGGCTGCATTCATTCCTTCTCCTAGTTTGAAGACGGCGGGGTTAGGGCAGCCTGAGCCCCTGGTAATTGTGGGCTGTTTTCTACCGGCCTGAGGCTCGACTGGCAATTCAGCACGTGCTCTGCTTTGCGTGGATACATTACAATAACCAGTTTATCAGATTAGTCCTTTTATTAATTTAAGAGACTCTGCCTTGGTGAGCGGTTTCTGTCTCCTGCCGACGGAAGTTACCCTCCCCGCCCCACGGTGCTGTGTGGGAACCCGGCTGCAGAACTCCTCGCTCAAAATGACAGCCCTGTGTACCTGCCCTGTGTACCTGTCCCAAATCGTGCAGCTCAGACGCGGCTCGGTCAGTGGGCTCCCCGAGGTGGGCAGGGGAGGAAGCGAGGAAAATGGTCCGAGAGCTGTCGGCTGCTTTTGGATGTGCTTGGAAAGGGTGATGCGCACGGTCACGAGCTTCGACAACAGACAGACCGGACCGCTGCCCCGGCCAGCCCGCCAAGATCCATGGGGCCCTTCAGCGAGTCAACACCCTGACCTCCGTTTCCTCGTCCGTGAAATGGAGGGCTCAGGAGGGTGGAGGGAACAATGTCTGCACTCTGCTTGGCACCTGGGAAGCACCCAAGGGGTGCGGCTCCCGACTCTTCTTGGACCCCTTCACTGAAGAGGAAGTCAGCCAGGTCTTCATATCGAGGGAGAACGGCCAGAAAAGGCCAGAAACCGGGTCTTAGAAAATGGTCAGTGATTGTAATGGCAACCTCGTGGGCAGCATTCAAGGAAAGCGGAGCATCTGTAGAAGAGACTTGGGAATGGATTCTAGGGCCAGATGCGTTGACGTGAGGTTCCAAGAGTTTTGTCAGACCGCTCGAGATGAAGGAGGAACTTGACCTAATTGCTCACACTCACTGGGCACAGACAGGCAGGAAGGGAAGCAGCCGGGACTCGGAGGTAGGAGGCTGGCTTTCCCGGAGCTGGGTCCTTGGCCTCTGCCCCTGCCTGCACCGCTCCCACCCACCGCCTTGGACCAGGGTGCACCAAGCCAATGGCATCGGCCTGCACCCCGGCTCCAGCCCAGCCTGCATCCAGCACCCACCCTTCCACCAGCAAGGCCAGCTCAGGAGTCTAAGCAGACACCCGAGATCTCCGCACATCAGGAAAGAAGCTGCCGTCCCCACCTCTGTTCAGGAGCCTCAAGTCTTGACACCAACCAGCTGAGCTCATGTCCTACCCCTCTGATGGGCAGAGGGCAGCTCTGGAAGCCAGGCCTCTTCCCGGAGTAAGGGCACCCGGTGCCTGTGTGACACCAGCAGCGCCTCCTAGCGGGTCCCCTGCCTAGCTTTGCTGTCTCAGCGGTCGAGAGCACCTGATATGTACAAGGGACCTCCACCCCCCTGCGAGGCTGACGGGCCTCCCGAAAGGCGGGCACTGTGGGGCTTGTTAAATGGACGGATCCGCCCCGACGCACCTCACGCGCAAACGGAACTGAATTATGAGCATATACTGCACTGTTGATGATCATCACGGTTTGGCTAGATGCATTCTTTAGTTTTCCCCTCAGTAAAGGCTCACCTGGCCCTTCTAGTGAGAAGCATTTTGCCTTTTGCAAAATAAGGACATATCAAAAAAAAAAAAAAAAGAGGAAAGGAGGGAGGAAAGAAGGACGGAAGGGGGGAAGGAGGGAAGGAAGGGAAGAAGGAAGGGAAGAACATACGCATTTCTCCTTGGCATCCTGGTTTTCCTAACAAGAGTGCGTCTAGATGGGCTCTCAAGCGGTCAAGTGGCATCAGTGACAATGGACAGTGTCCCCCTCCAGCCTTTTTTTATCACCAGAGGAGAGGACAGCCCTTAAAAGGATGTACAGAAGTACAAAAGCCAGGGCCTCGGCGCTGCGGCCAGGAGAAAACCAAGGTCAGCGGCAGCACGTGACTCAGACCGCGCTTTCACCCGGCAGCCCCCAACCCCGAGAGCCACCCCGTCACTTTAGCCAGGGAGCCCGGGGCACGGTACAGTGGCGCTGAGCTACGGGGCCCTTGGGAGATCACGTGGAAACACCTGGATGTCCTTCCCATTCACCCAACTCCCAGGCCAGCCGTTGGGAGGGAGACGCAGGGCGAGGCTGGAGCTGCGTCCGCCACGGGGCCTCTTTGTTCCTGGCCCTGGAGCCCGGGTCTGCGCAAAGCTCCTGGTCCTGGCGGGACACCCTGCCGACCACCACCTCCCTGTGTCTTCTAAGCCCCCGCTTCCCGCCGGTCCTTCCCCCCGCTCCTGAGGAGCAGCCGGCCACCCCATTTAGAAAGCTAACTTTTCTCCGAGTTCCATCCCAGTCTTGAGGTTTCGGTGGGAAGCGGCCTAGATGACAGCTTGTGGGCCTCTCCCCAGCCCAGCCCAGCAGGCGCTCTAATACACTTCATTCTGGGGCTGGTGGCTGCTTTTAATCTAGCAGCACGGGGCCGCAGCTGCTGCAAGCTAGCTGAAAATTGTCTGCGCGCGGGGCGAGCCGTGTGTAACCCTTTTCAGTGCGAACGAGCCCTTCTGCAGATCCGCCGCCGCCCCGCTCTCCCGGGCGTGGCACACGTGCGGGCGTGCGGGCCCAGGGTGGCGAGACTGTCCCGGGCCCCAGGACGGTCCCTGCCCGAAACCCGGGAAACGTTCAGAAGCCTGACCTCACTATTGGCTTGGAGATTCTACCCTCCTGACTCAACTTCTCTGGAGCCCTGGCCAGACTAGGTCTCAGCCCCGGGACCCCTCTAACTGGTGCTCAGTGGGATTCTTGACGAGAAGAGGGCTTTTCTCCCCAAGGAAGCAGGCTCGGCCTTCCCGGGGCCGCCATCCCCAGACCCAAGGAGGCCCCAGCCCAAGGCAACGCCACCTGATCCTCAGCTCTGCTGGTGCCACCAACTGGAAGGAATCTCTAGTCACCCCCTCAGCAGCACCTGGACCCAGCAGGGGCTCCGCAGACGTAGTGGGGGAGGGGAGCCCCACAAATATGAGAAATTAGGGTTCTTACAAAATACCGGCATCTCAGGCATTCAGCACAAGTTTAAATGTCAACAGGGAAAGAGAAAAAAAGGGATAAAAATAGGAAAATATTTTAAAAGAAGGGAAAGGGTGGAGAGAGGAAGGAAAGGGAGTGAAGGGACAGAGGAGGAGGGGACCAGTGGGGAGCGGAGGGGCGGGCTCCCAGCAGGAAGCACCATCCACACAACCCAGTCGCCTCTGCAGACCCCTCAGTGGTGAGCGGGAGGGGGCCCAGCCTCGCTCTTTCCCCCCTTCCGGTGGAGATGCTCAGAAGAGAAGGCTACCCCACAGCCCTGACATCCATCCCGAAGGGGACCGACTCCCGGCTTCTCTACCAGCGTGGAGACCCCAGGCAACGTTCGCAGCCGCCTCCGCTACCTAGGGCAGGAGCAGAGAGGGACCTTCCTCTGCCGCCCGGGGAGGGCCCAAGACCCCTCTCTCCACACCCATCAGCCAGGAGGTCTGTTTGCACAGCAGCCCCCGCAGGAGCCGGGGCCACCCCGCCAGGGCAGGCCCACAGCCTGTTCCTGGAGCAGACGGGTGCAGCCGCCCTGGCTGGGGGAGGGAACACGCCCAGAGAAGGGCTTCGGGGGGTGGGGGTGGGGGGGCTGGGGGCACCCACCTTCCCAAATCAGTGCAACTCAGAACCCTGTCTCCCCTCGGAAGTGATGCGGCAGCAGCTGCACCTCCTTCATTTGAGTAATTATCATATAATTAAGTGCATGAATTACAAGACAGCCAAGGCATTAAATTAAAATATTTAATGCTTGTAAATCTGAAAATGATTACTGTGCTGATGCGCAGCCACTGAGAAGGGAGGCTGAGGGCTCGGTGGCCAGCGCTGGGCCGTGGTGGCCGGGCCGAGCTCCGCCTCCGGGGCAGCAGGGGCGTGGGGGTGGGGCACCTGAACACCTCCCCGCTGGCGCCCCCCGCAGAGAGAGCCACGACCGGAAGGCCATGAGCCTGAGCCCCTGGCTGCCATGGGGGCACGGACCGGGGGCAAGGGCCGGCTCACCGGGGAATCTCCCAGGGTGCTTCCAAGGCCCTGGGGACAGGGAGGAAGAGCGCCGAGGTTGGTGACGTCACGCACGGGGCTGCTTATACCCTTTGGAAGGTGCTCCTGTGCCTGTGTGGACAAATGAGGAAACCGAGGCACAGAAGGATGGGAGATCATGCACCAAGACAGCGCAGGGCTGGGGCCAGGGCGGGGCCTCCGACAACCTGCCCTCTGCCCCAGGGAAGCTGACAGACTGGGTCACCTGGCTCCGGCTGGCTTTGAGGTGACCCCTGATGGCATTTGCTGATCTTTTCATTTCCCAGCCCAACCTGGATCCCCCTGGTGATGAAAATGAGGTACAAAGTCCCAGAGCAATCCCCTGTGCTGCTGACAAATCATTCCACAAAGCAGGAGCAGGGTGAGGTCTGGGTTTCGCCCAGGAAACACCACGTACTACCCAGCAGAGCCAGGCGAGGCGGATGCCGGGGGCGTTCAAAGGAAAACTGGGGCTGCCTTCTCGATGACGGCTCGTGGGGGTCCGAGGGGAATCAGACTTCCGCTGGCCTGCAGCAAAAGCTCCCATTCCCGCCCTGGAATGTTCTCAACAGGGACTGCTGGGAAGTGCACAAAGAGTGGACATCCAGTCCAGACATGAGAAAATCAAGTTCATGAGACATCAGGACACTGGAGAGGGCAAGGGGGCCCCTCTGCCCATGGAGACACGGTAAGCGCATCCCACAGGCGGGGGCACACTCCCACCCCACAACTTCCATGCCGCCCCACCGGCTCTGCCTGGTGACGCTATGAGCCTTGGCTTCTTCACCTGGAAGACGGAAACTACAGCAAGTGGCAGCTGCCCTCCCTGCGATGGTGGCTGTCACTGTCCCCGGCCTGGGGAGGGAGGCACCCACCTAAAATGACTGGCAGCTCCAACGGGCCGCTGTGAGCTGCAAGGTGAGGTGGATGAGACCAGAAGCTGGCCTGGATCAGGGGCACCGCTTAGTGCCTGCTGTTTCCCATGTGCACACACGCCTGGGACCCCGGTGTTACTCTCGTTGCCCCGTTTTACAGAGGACAGCAATGCAGCCAGGACGTGGGCTGCTTGCCCAAGGGACCCGGGCCTGCCGAGGGGCAGCCAGGCTCTGGGACCGCACCCCTTCCCCGGAGCTGCCTTGAGCTAGGGACAGTACGTGATAAAGACTTGAAATACATCCGGAGGCCCCTCCACTTACCCGCAGGCGACGCTGACACCCCAGTGAAGGGCCTCTGCACGCTAAAGTGGGGCCTTTTGTTCACAGCCCCATTCAATCCCCACAGCAGCCCTGGGAGACAGGTATGGTTGTCCTTCCTTACAGATCAGAGGCTGAGCCTCAGAGAGGGTAAGAGACTTTGCTGTGGTCACAGAGCACAAGAGAGCAGGATGTCAAAGCCCGTAAATGGTTCCATAAATCATGCTGAGTGGCTATTCAGCTGCTTATTTAATTTCTCCCGCCCTCTCTCGGGGAGTGAAGTGAGGTTCCCGTGAATGGCAGGTGAAACAGTTTGATACGGTCTGCTCCAAAACAAGACGCTTAATGAGCACAGACTCTTCCCGAACCGAGTCATCGACAGGATCCGGACAGCGTGTCTGCTGTTCTAGACCACGCTCTGCAAGCTGGCCCTCTTTGGGGGTGCTGACTGAGGAGGAGATGTTCAGGAAGACAGCTCCAGGCCGGGGCCGGGCCGATGGCCGCCGTGCTGGGAGGGCTCTAAAGGGCCAAAGACGGCTGGGACACCAGGGGCCGAAAGCCAGGGCAGGCTCCCTCCTGTCTCTCACCAGAAGGTGGCCCCGCCCCGCCCCCTGCACATCCATGTCAGCAGCTGCTCCAGCCCTGACTCGGCTCCTGGGTGCGAGTGCTGAGCGGGAGGCAGGCAGGCGGGGCCCCCAGGAACGGACGGGGAGAGCTGCGCGCAGAAGAACTGAGGAGACAGGTGGACAGGCTCCCTGGTCGACGGGTCCTGATTGGCCAGAGCTTTTCCAGGAAGGTACTGAGCATCCTTCCCTATCCATTCGTTTGTGCAACAAACCCTGGCGAGGCACCTAGGATGCGCCTTTCATGGGTTCACTCAATAGTTATTTACTAAGTGCCCACTACGTATCATTTCCATTTATTCACCAAAAGCTGTGTATCAGGAGCCCGCTGTGTGCAAAGCCCCAGTCCCAGTGGGTCCCGCTCACTTGGAAGACTCAGTCCAGCAGGGGAGGACCCAACAAGACAGCACCGCAGTGCGCCCCAAGGGACAGAGGGCATGACATTGAGAACAGTCACAGCACCGAGGGGCAAGTGCTGAACGGGGCAGAGTCGGTGGGCCTCTACCTCAGGCCGGTGGGAGCCACGAGGGCTCTGAATAGGGGGGACTCAGTCAGAAGACCCCTCACTTCAAGTCCAACATGGACAATAGGTTAGGGGGTTGGGGAGCAAAACAGACTCTGGAAGGCCAGGGGGAGTCCAGCTTCTGCACTGGGCACTGGGGGCTCAAAAATTAATGGGACACAGAGCCTGTCCGCCAGAGTCCATGGGTCACCCCCAAAACGTGGACAAGTGAGCTGGCAGTTCCAGTTCCAAGTGACCAGCACCTTATGGGACATGTTGGCTTTTGAAATTTTAATGCTATTCCTACTTTATGTGGCCAACGTTTATTTTGAAATTGCAAAGAATGTTAAAGAGGACAGTGATTTTGTTGTTGTTGTTCATTCTTTCGTTCAAAAAAAACTTACTGAAAATGCCTCTTGCAGGCCAGATCCTGCGCCTTCCAATGTTCAAGGGCTTTTAAGGCACAAGTCAGATCCCCACAGGCCTCTCCGGGCCCCTCCCTCACAACATGTGTCTTACACACGTGTAACGAAGCCCTGAACTCACCCACTCCCGAAGCAGCACCTCCCGTGTGGGGGTGCTATGCAGTGAGCCATGTGGGGATGCCACAGACCTGCCACTGCCCACATGGGAGCCAGACACGTGACGACATGGGACCAGAGATAACACAGGTTCCACAGAGGGATGTCCCCTCCCAGGGATGTCTTGTGCTTTGTGACCCCAGGAAGTCATGTAACCTCTCTGAGCCTCTCCCGATGGGAGACAAAAGCAGACCTTTGGGTGGAGGGGGACCCTGGAGCGAGCCACAGGCTGTGGGAGGGGTGAGTGGCGTGTGGTGGAGTCATTTCTGACAGAAGGACAGCGTTGCAACAGAATGTGCCAGTCACCCGCTCAGGCTGAGCCCGGCGTGGGAACCGGAGGGTCACAAGGTGGGTAGGTTAGCCAGCACCATGCACAGGTGGCACCGCATGGCAGAGAGGCCCTGTGGGCTCTGTCCTGCAGGTGGTGAAGAGCCACGGGAGCGGAGAGCTGCTGTGCTCAGTGCCGCAGGCTCCGGAGCGCGGGGCACGGCCCAGGGGCTGGGAGAGGCTGGTGCACGGAGACCAGCTGCCAGCCCAGAGCTCACACGCGGGGCTGAAACCCCACCGACGGAGGCGGGGGCGGAGAGGAAGCCTCCCAGCAAGGCACGCCGAGAGGGAGTCTGGCCGTGGGAGGGATGGAGAGGAGGGCCCGGGCGGAGCCGTGGGCGACCGAGAACGCCGCCGTGGTCCTAGCGCAACCGTGTTCCAGAGCACGGCCCGCTCACGCGACCAGCGTTAGCCTGAGCTCCCATCAGCGGAGACCGATGTAAAGAAGCCTGGCACCTAGCAGGCTCTTCCTAAGGGTGGGAGGGAGAGAGAAGGTTTGGACGGGTAGACAGGCAATGAAACGGATGAATGGACGGACGTGGGGGCGTGGGTGAGCAGATGGGGGAGTGATGGCCACCCGAATACTTGGATGGACGCATGGATTCATGGACAGGTGGATGAGCGGGGAATGGGCGAACTGATGGCAGGTACGTGCAGGTGAGCAGCAGAAAGAGAAGAGGCCGGACGGGTGAATGCATGGGTGTGTGGGCGGACACGTGTGTTGGCAGTAAGTCCCCGAGGGACGTGACTAGAGAATGCGTGGAGACCCCGGGCTGGTAAATATGTTCTGGGCTGATACATGGTTGGGCCTCTTTGTGGCTTCCCTCATTACTTCCAACTGAAACCTTTTGTCAGCCAGCCCCCCCTCTCCCCACCCCCCAGCATTCAGAAAGAGAGTCTAACAGAAAGACCTGGAATCCAGAGAGCTGGCCAATTACTAATTCCAGTTTTGCCTGGATTTGCTGTGTGGCCTTAGACAAGCTGCTCGCCCTCTCTGGGCTTCCCTTTGCCATCCATACAAGGGTGGAACAGGACTAGATGTTCCCAACTCTATGGGCCCATTTGCAAGCTGAGTCCCCGTGCCAGAGGCTGTGTGAATTTAGTGAGCACTGGAATCAGCCGGAGGACCCGTTAGGACACAGGCCGCTGCTCCTCACCTCCCCCTGCCCCCGCGAGTTTCCAGTTCGATGGTCGGAGTTGAGGCTGAGAAGTGCGCTTCTCGCAGGTTTCCAGGCGATGCAGCTGCTGCTGCTGCTGAACCACTGACCTATAGGTGGGGCCTGGTGGTGTCCCCACGTGGGGGACAGGTCAGCCTGACCCACTGAGGGGCCTCCCGGAGCCATAGTCCCCTCCGATCACGCAGGGGCAACCTCGAACTCGGCCCCACAGCCACACCGGCCGTGGGCCCCGAGCCCACCTTCCTTCCACCACGCGCTCCCCGCCTGCTTTCCTTCTCCGGGAGCCTTCTGCCGCCCGCGCGCTGCCTGCCCCGCCGCCCTCCGAACAGCTGTGGGCTTAATTATCAAAATAACATTTTAATAGTCTCATAACTGAACTCCCTTCAAAACATGCCAGCGGAGGAGGCGGGAGGGATCCTTCTTAGCACCTCTTCCTGCCTGACTTGCTAACCGGAGGCGCGGAAGCTGCCAGGAGACCCCGATGCCCAGCCCTGCCCACGGCGCGCCCCCCCGGGCCCCACGCGGCTGCGGCTGCCGCAGGAGGAGCACACGGACCCAGGCCTGAGCCAGGGGCCACCGCGGGGGCCCGCTGCCCCCTCCTTAGGAGAGGAACAGCCAGTCACTCCCGTCAACAGCCACCACTCAGAAAAGGGGATCTGCTAAGAGAACTTAGGCAATTCATTTGCGATCACCAGGGGTTTTATTTGCTTTTAACACTTTTTTTTTTTTAATTAAAAAAAAAATCGCTACCACCAACACTAACTCTGGCTCCCCTTTCCCGTCTCCTCCACCCAATAATCCTACAGGGAGTCCTAGCTGGTAGTTAGCTCCTGAGTTAAGCTCTGCTAACAAGTGCAGTGCACAGATCCCGGGGTCTGCACCCCCACCCAGCACAGCCCCCGGCACCCCCTCTTTCGGAAAGCCCGCTAACACGGCCTTCACGCGGCGCCTCCCCGCCCCCCGTCCCGGGCTGTGTGCTTGGGACAGAACATGTGTTTTACGCTATTACACCCAAACCTCGTGCAGTACCCCGAGGAGAGAGGCCCGACTGTTTCTACAAGCCCGCTTTACCCAGAAGGATGCTGCAGCCGGGGCAGGCCACACGCCCCAGGTGCCGGGGGCACTGGGGGCGCTGGGTGGGATTCCAGGTGGCTGTGTGTGTAGCAAGGGTGCTGTCCTGCCCTCCTCGGTATCTGCCCTTGACAGAGTTTATGGACCGCCTGGGTCCTTTTAAAGATGAAGATGCTGGTTTGGCGGCACTGGGGCAGCCTGGGGCGTCTGTGACATGGATGTTGCTGGTCCCTGCGCCACGTCTGGAGGAGGCAGGGCCTGGAGGAGGCCTAGCCAACCCCAGCATGGGTGGAGCACAGAGACCCGGTGAGGCCCGGAAGTGCTGGGTTTCCCCGCCGTAGCTCAGTCGCTGGTGGGTGGCTCCAGTTTTCCCCTGGCGCTCCCAGCAGCACCCCGACTCCCCGAAGGGAGACAGGGGACACTATGTCAGGGAGCAATAGTCTCATCCTGCCCTGGCCTCAAACTCTACACCCAGCCATGGAACAAGGAGCCGCCTCTGGTCTCTGGGGGAACTTGGTCCTCATCCTACCCCTGCTGCCTCCTGAGCCCCGTGGGAACGCGCACAGGGCATGGCACCTGTCCCCAGCTGGGTAAGAAAGAACTGCTGTCTAAGGCAGCACGTGGTCCCAGGTGGGCTCATGGTGGGGGCCAGGGGACACGCAGGCAAGAGAAGCTGGGGGTGCTGCGGTCACCCTGAGCCCCGAGGACGTCAAGTCCACTTATCATCAGCCCAGACGCCACTCAACTTTGCACCAATAAAAAGAAGCAGGCCATTGCAGGGGTGGGACAGATCAGAAGACATACACGTTCCTGGTCTCTGGGGGACCAGGATGTAACGGAGAAGACGTGCCAGGTGCATGTGATGTCATGAGAGATGGAGCAACAGACAGCCGGTAAGGCAGCAGGGATCAGGGACCACACTCCCTGGGGAGGACGAGGAGAAGGCCGGGGGCCAGGCCAGCGGGGACGGCCGCCATGGGAGAGGCACTGTGAGGCTCCAGGAATGGGGAGGTTTGTGGAAGAAAACAGCGACCCGGCAGGCATAGCATCAGCGCATGCACTCGCTCGCCACCATCCTGCGTGGGGGTGGGTCTGAGCACGGTCCATACCTCGCCCTCTAGTCCCAAGCTGTATCGACTCCGTCTTTCCCTTGGACCCTTCAGCTGCGAAGAGAGGGGGGGGTCTGCTGCATGGGCAACAGCAGACCCTCCATATTACCCTGCCCAGGCTCTGTAGCTTCAGCTTCACTGGAGAGGACACTCCAGCGTCATCGCAAGATGTCAATTCGACACGGGAGGAGACAGATACCATGTCACTCCCGAGTCGGACTGCACAGCCATTCTCGGCGGTGCAGATGGACTCTTAAGAAGCTACACCATCGTCTCTCGAGACGGACGGCTGTCGACGACGACGACGACGACGAGTCCCAACAAGCACCTGAGGGTGAGGGGGCATTATCGCCACCCATTCCCAGGAGGGAACGGGCACAGCGTCCGTGACTTGCCTGCAGGCACCTGCTTGTAGGCAACAGAGGCGCTGCATGAGCCCAGGTAGAAGCCACATCCCCACCATCTGGTTCCACTGAGGTCAGGGCCCCTCACAGCCAGCGAGGAGCCAGCATCCCCCCAAACGTGGAGGGAGGGAGGGCTGGAACCTCATGTGGAGCACATAGAGGGCAAAGGGGGAGTGGGGACGATACTGGCATGGTAATGATAAGGCCGTCCGGTGGCTGCAGAACTGGCCACAGGTCAGTGCAGAAGGTCAACTCCAAAGGAACCCGGGGGCTGGCAGGAAGCCTGGTCAGCTGCCCCCGGCAGCTCTGGGTCCTGCTGCTGGCCCCGCTGTCCTTCTGCCGTGAAGGATAGGGACCCCTCTGAGCCCTGACAGGTCTCTGTTTTCTGGAGACCCGGCTCCCAGCTGCCCAGGACCCGCGTGGCTTCTGAAACTGCTGTCATGCGGCAGAAAGGTCTGAGTCTGCCTGGCCTGGACACACACCGTGGCGGGGGTGGGGGCACAGCAGTGGGGGACGGGCCCCGCGCCTGCATTCGGGGGAAAGGCTGCAGCTTGAGGACCTTTGGAAAGACAGGGACCAAAGAGATGGAACAACAGAATTCCCAGATCCTCGCCTCTTGGGGCAGAAAGCCAGGCAGGCCGTTGTCTGTGGCCTTTGAAGCCACCCAGTGGCACTGGTCCCAGCAAACACCCCCTGCCCTCCCCTGGGACAGGACAGGAAGCTGTGGCCAGCCATGGCCCGCTCAGGACCCCTGCAGGGACAAGGTCCCCTCCCTCTCCCGGCGGCGCCCCTCCAGCCCCACTTGCGGCCCCAGGGGTCCCCTGGCTGCTGGTTCCGGCTGGCGAGAGATGCCTCTTCCATTCGTTAAGGGTCGTCTCCATTTCCCCCACCTCCTCACGACGGCACTTTCCAGAACAGGATATTAAGGCACGAGGAACCGAGGGCTTTCGGGGTTTTTCAGTCTCTGCTCCAGGGAAAAACAGACACTCATCCCTGTCTGAAATTGCTTCGCTCCGCGAGCTGGTGGGCCGCGGGAGTCCTCCCGCCACAGCAGCGCAGAAAATAGAGTTTGTTTCCCCAGCCCCCCGCCCCCCTCACTCCTCGCTCCTCTCTGCCTGGCGCACGGCTGGGGGCAGGGGCCTCGGGGCCCCGCGGCGGCCTGGGGCCTGGGAGCCACACAACCTGGTGGCCTTCCAATAACCTTGCACTGAGGCCCTGCTCAGGGAGACAGACCTTTGTTCCCTGAAATACTCAGATTTTCAGGTCATTCTCTGGCCGTGCCAGGAAAGCAGTATGCTCTTGGCTTGAACAAAATGCACTGGTGTTCAAATATTTATCTGGTTGTGGTTGGGACTGAGGGCGGGCTGTGTGTGTGTGTGTGTGTGTGTGTGTGTGTGTGTGTGGACTGAGGGCGGGTTATATGTACGTGGGGCATGTGTGTGTGTGTGTGTGTGTGTGTGTGTTTCAGAGAAACAAAAACATTGTTTCCCCTCTTCCTCTCCTCCTGAGCACATCTGAGGGGCTAGAAGCTTCCACCATGATTTGGTGACATTTTTTTTTGGACCCCTCAGTGGTTCCCTGGGAGGCAGAGAGTGGGAGACACAGGTGGATGGAGCCCCGGAGGTACTGCCTCTCCACAGGGAAGGGGAGAGAAGGATGTGCTCGTGGACATTAATTCAACCCACAGCTGGGCACTGGGGTCCTTCTGACCAAGCAATCCTGACCCCTTCCACCCACGGCCCCACCCCGCATCAGCCAAAACCTGCCTACCTTCCAGGGGGCCATGTGTGCACACGCCCACTGACCAGGCCGTCACCGGGGAGGCCGCCCTTGGACCAAGCGGACCAGGCCGGGGCCCTCAGGATGCTTTAATTATCAGCCAGCCCCTCCTTTCCCTCCGCTCCCTAGTCCCCATCACGGAAACCTGCAAGCGTCCACCCCGAGGACCGGGACAATCAGCTACCTACTGGCCCTGGTCTTTAACTAAAGGCTGGAGCTCAATTATAGCGCAGGCCTTGGGGAGCTGGGAGCGGTGGCGAGAGGAAGGACTGAGCTTACTCCCCTTCCCTGGAGCTGGGGAGACCGAGGCTGGAGAGTGAGAAACGGGACCCATGGAGGGTGGGGGCGGGGGGCCCTGCCGGGACCTGCTCTTCCTTCCCTGGGAGGGGCCTTGAAGGGTTCCAAATTGTATGGGGGGAGAAGACAGACACCCTAGGTGGTCAGTCCTGGGAAGCAAGAGGACTGGCCCCCGGGGGAGGGCACGGTGGGGATGGGGAGGGGGGACACAGGTAAAGGCTGACCCACTGGAGGGACTTGGTGGCGTGGGTGGGGCCTTCCCGGATGTGCCCTGGCTCAGCCTCGCCCGCTGTCACGGCCGCGGTCATCGCCGGCAGCCGGAGCAACAGCGGTGCTGCTCACGGGACCCCGGGCTCCGGCTCCTCGTCCGCCCGGTGGCCGGAGCCGTCCCTCTACGAGCTGAAACTGGGAAAATGCCATTCGAGACATGAGCCCTGCGCTGGGTTCTCACTGCAGAGGATAAAACCCCAGTTGTGAACCACACCCGGGGGACACGGCAGTGCCTAGCCTCTCTCACCTCACCGGAGCCACAGCCCTGGTCGCTTGTCACATCCCCCTCCCTCCCCTGCCCTCACCCCCCAGCATTTCTAGCCCCTGAGCTTATGCTCTGTCCCAGTCTCTTCACTGGGTTCACTTTGTCTCCTCCTTTAAACCTCGGCTTACCCAACAGCCCCCCGTTTTCCCATCCCCACTCTACTAACATCTTGGTGTTTATAATCACATGCTGGCTTGCTTCTCTGCTCAGACTTGGCTTTCTTGTCTAGACGCTCAGCCACATGGACACAGGGCAACGCGTCTCTTCAGTCACCCCAGCCCAGCACAGTGCCCAGAGCAGGCAGACTCCCCATGGTCTTTGTTGAATGAATTAAAGACCACATGGCTGCCAGTTAGCTCACAGCAGAACTTCCCCATAGTCAGAGATGAAGGAGGCCTCCAAACACTCCAGCCGGGTAGCAGCCAATACTCCTCCAATCTGCAATGAATACCAACCTTCCCTGCACCATCTTGACTCCTGATCACATTTGCATTCAGATAGTTAAGAAGCCAGAGAAACAAACCTGATACACTGCCCTCCAGAGCCCCCGAGGTCCCACACAGGAGGGTAGGAAAGTTTCACTTTCATAAAGCCTAATAAAATCTTGCTTCCAAGCAGGCTGCAGCGAGCACACTCAAGAGAGCCTCCGGGGCGCTTTGGATCCTGAGCGCGTGAACACGTGGCTGTGACCAGAATACAGGAGTCCCAGGGACCGGCCAGGAGGACGGCCTGAGGCCTGGCTGCCCCACGCACGCTCGGAGGACCGTTATAACAATGAATGAGCCACGCGACTGCCACAGCCCACGGTCCCCCTTAAGAACCACGGACAGACAAATACATGCGCACGCACACACACACACACACACACAGAAGGGGTAGGGGAGTGGTCCGCTCCTCCGGCCCCACCCCGCAGACCTACCCATCAGTCTAACGCAGTCAGGAGCACATTAAACATTCGCACCATCCCCGCTCCCCTCCACGGCTGATGAAGCAGTTGGGAGCAGAGTTTACCGTGAGCAAAGCAAACAATTCCACGCCATCCGAGGTAAACACTACCCTAGGACTGGAAGCTGAGACATGCGGCTCCGTGTCAGGGGGGATCACTATTATAATACTTAAAATAACATTTATAACACTTACTGAAATTACACGGATGCGGTCTGCAGAGACCCAGAAATGAAATCAGCGCAATGCGTTTTTATAAGAATCCTGAAATCTCTGTCCCTTGGCGGGAAGTTGTAGGCATTAACAGTTTTTGCCGGGCCTCCGTGAGCTGGCAAAATTTGAATACTGTTTCTGAGGTGAGCGCTAATCGTCTTTCAATCCTCCCAACACATTTTATCTGTAAAAAAATTGTAGTTAAAAATTTAGTTTGATGGAATGATGTTTAAGTGCTTTTCCTCATCCAACGCCCTGAAAGCGCCCCAGAGGGTCTCCCTGTAATTTGTTCAAGAGAAATAATATTTTCGTTTCCCCGTTACTCTTTGTTGTCTTGTGTGATGAAAAGTAACATTTCTTTCCTTTCAATCCTATTACACGAGGCTCGCTGACTGCCAGCCGCTCAGTCCAAATGCGATCTGGCAGACAGGCACGCGGCTTAAAAAACGGGGCCAACCCGGGTTTCCATCAGGGGCTGACATGTCACCAGGCGGGCGGCTCCCTGCAGCATTTTCTGAGCAATAACTGGGGTTTCCAGCAAGCCAGAGGGTTTTTTTCCTGCTCCTTCTCTTTCAGCTGGCACGCTGGGGTCCTTGGCTCAGATGTCTGGTCATTTGCACACGCGGACACCTTCCCTGCTGCAGCCCACAATGCTCACGTGGTCCTGCGCCTGCCGACACCTACATTCAGCTGGCGAGGCAGGACACTGGCCTTTTCTCCAACTGCAGGACTTACGCTCCAGAGCAGGTCCCTCCTGGCAGGGGGGACATGCGATCCTGCTCTCTTCTCTGTCTCAGGCCACCAGGCCTCCCTTATTAGGCCTGTCCCCATCTATATATATGACTTCACTCCATATTGCTGTCATCAAGGAACTTACAAACTTCCCCTTCCCAACTCCAACACTCTCTTCAAAACCCGTTAGCAAATGTCACCTCCTCTCTGAAGCCCTCCCCAGCACCTGAAGGTATCCACCCTCTCCTCGCACGTTGCAAATGCTCTGACTCCATCTAGGGAGATGAGATTAAATAAATGACGGTATAGCCACCCAATAAAACATGACGCGCACTCTTTTTGCTTTAACGGAGTAAAACCAATGGATGGATAAGGAAAGACGTCCACGGCATGGCGCCCCAAGTGAAGAGAGCAAGAGGCAGAATAACGCACAGAAGAGACCCCATCTGAATAATACCTGTGTCTATGCCTAGAAGATCCTTGGGAGGACACAGGAAAATCAGTAAGAGTGGCGAGTGGCTCCTGGGGAGTAGAAATTGGGGGTGGGGACAAGAGAAAGGCACGGTCAATACTCTGCTCTTCTTGCGATCTTTCCTCCATGAGCAGGGTTTCTTTTCTGGTGAAAGAACAATCACCTCTGTTGACGGTGACGACTCAGTGCCTTTGTGAATTTCTATATTTAAATCACTGGACCCCTGCCCATCACTATCAGTCTCCCACAACTTCCTCAGTGACCCACACGCCCCCTCTAGATCGATCCGAGAACGTCTGGGCAACACCGTCGGTATTAATTTATTGTATGTCTAGAAACCCACCACCGCTGAGCTCTTCCCGGCGCTCTGCTCAAAACGGGGCTCAATGTCCTCTCCTGTGTCTGGGGCTAGAGACAGAAGACCCTGCCCACCAAGAAGAAGCACAGTGGGACCCCAGAGGCCACCGCTGGGCGAGCGTCTCAGGGGACAGTGACAGGGCAGGACCCTCACGGCCTTCCTGGCCTTGATGGCCACGGAAATGGTCACATCCTTGGGACATCTTGGCCAACGTCAGATGGTAGGTTTTTCTCATTTTCTCTGTGTCCCTATCCTTTGAGAAAAGAACAGGTAGAACAATATGGCCAGGGACCCTAACATCTGGGTCCTTCAGATAAAGCTGCCATCTGATATTAGAAAAATATACTGTGATTAGCTAATTACACTCGAAGAAGTGAAAAAAATATCACAATGGCAACACCATTTCCATTCTGTATGAAATGTCAATGGATTCAAAACTGTTTGAAAATAAATCTATTTAGGCACAAAAAGATTAAACCTATCAATTTTCTTCTAACACCATAATTATCTTCACTAAATATATTTACCACCTACAAAGCTCTCACATGGCGTATACAGTGATCCCTCACTTATCGCAGGTATTACATTCCAGACCCCCCCGCAAAGTAGGAGCCTTACACTTATTCTACACTTAAACCTACGTCACTTTAACAACAGACGTATACAGCACCACAAAATCCCGCGATATAGTAAAAAATCCATGATAAATAATTAAATATAATATTTTTAAAATCCTGTGTTCAGTGGATCACGATATGGCGAGGGCCTCCTGTCCACAATTCCTACGCAAACACATGTCATTGACTGCACCCAACTGCCCACTGGGCCGAGAGGGAGGGCTCAGGGGTGGAGACGGCACCAGGTCTGCCCCCAGGAGCACCGGGGGCTAGCACGTGTGACCCGGCACCCAGGAATAATCGATAACGTTACAATAGTCACGTGTAGGCCATCTGTCCCATAACTAAGTACGGCGGCCCTGGAAACAGCAACATTTGGCCCAGAAACTGAGGACCCGAGAGATTTCTGCTGCTTGGCTAAGTTAAAGGAAAATGAAATGCTTTTAAATGACGGACTGGAGGGACGGGCAGCAGGAAGCAAGGCCCTGAGGTGCCGAGGAGCGTGTCCGGCTTGCCCCTAAGCAGATGTGAGACCCAGAGACAGGCAGGAGTGGCCTTGGAGGCCACAGTCACTGTCTTCCAAGCTAGGACGCCCCCTGACATGCCCAGTGCAGGAAGACACGTGATGAACGCCCAGCCCTTCACGCCTTCCGTGGACATGGGCTTCAGAGGGCTCAGGCAGGGGGTGGGGGGTGGGGCTGTCTCAAACAACGGGGTCCCCTCCCCAGCGGGCCCATGTCCCTTGCTAGCCGACTGGGTTTGTGGGACAAGGCCCAGCAACGCCCGCGTAGGACCTGGACCTCTGCTATGGGACGGGCTCCGAGGGGCCGCCATCGGCTGCCGGAGCCTGGAGCCTCCTCGACTGTCCCAGAATCAGGCTGTGCGAGCTCACAGGGGGCCTCTCTAACAAGTCCATACCACACCCTTCCCGACCGGCTCTGACGGCCCTGCCGGAGTTCCCTGTCCCCACCCGCTCGGCTGGGCTTACAGAACAGAAGTCTGCTCCCCCAGTTCTGGGGGCCGCAAGTCCAAGGCGTCTGCAGGGCAGGCTCCTGCCCGCGGCACGGCCCCTCCTGCTGCGTCCTCACGCGGTCTTGCCTCTGAGCGCGCGCGTGTCCCTGGGCGTCCAGACGTCCTCTTCTTCTACGGGCCCCCGTGCGGCGGAGCAGGGACCCCCGAAGGCCTCATTATAACTGCGCCACCCCCTTAAAGGCCCTCTCTCCAGATACAGTGACGCTTAGAAGTGCTGGGGGCTTGGGGCGTCAGCATGTGAATTGGGGGGTCTCCGTTGTTGCAGAAGGAAGGAGCTCACATCTCATCCATGCCAGCCAAGCCACCCCCGCCACCCCCGTATCACTTCATTAGCGAATGTACCTTCTCCAAGCTCCTCCATGCCTTCCCCAAGGCGAGGGGTCAGAAGGGGGCACGGAATTGCAGGGAAGGACGGCACACCAGCTATTCCTGTCCCCCCACCTTTCCCAAGTTCCCTCTGGGCTTGAAGGTAACCCCATCCAGCTCCCTCCCAGGAGTCCCTCAGAGTAGCAGGACCCGAATGGAAGACCCAGTGCAAACATCACCAAATTATGATCTCAATAAAGGCCAGGGCCAGAGGGCACCTCGAGACCACAGACAAGGGGTGGGGGGCATCACTCAGGATCTAGGCAATAACTCTGCCTCTCTACCCCCCGATTGGGTCCTTGTTTTCCCTCACACTCCCAGCACCTGCCCCGCCCCCCGCCCCATCTCACATCTTCCAGACCCATCAGACCCGTGCACCCACCTCCAGCCAGCCACGGATGCGCAGTCCTTGAGGAAAGGGGATAAGAATTTGTTGTTTTCCAGTTGTACATGTTTTTAAAATCTACCCACGTGTGAGATGCAGCCTGCCTCTGCCACAGAGCGCTTGCTCTGCCATCTGAATCGGCAAATTTGTTAACTGACTGTTGCGTCTAATGTTACACCGCTATTCTGCCTCTCGTTAGCGACACAAATTACCGGCAATTAGCCGGCTGACTGTTCAAAGGCAGTTCCATTTCATGTATAAAGAGAACTATATAGTGCTTAATGTATCTATCAAACGTAACAGCCCCAACAAAATTAATGATATGAATACAAAGAGGGCTTGCTTATGCGGGATAATTACAAGGTGTCCATCATGAGGCACGTGCCATGGGGGCAGGCACCCAATCCAGGCAGTCACCCAAGCTGTCGGGGCTGGGCCTGGCTGCATGCAGGGAGCCCAGTCCCCGCGCAGACCTCGGCTCAGCCCCGCTGGTGACTGGGCAGGGAAGGCGGGCCACGAGCTGTGGCTTTGACCCTGAGTGAGTGAGACCCTGGGCAAGTCCTTGGGACGCCGTTTCCCCATCTATAACATGGGAACAAGGGGACAGTGGTTTCTGGGTCCCAGGGCCCTCACCGGGCACCTACCCCGGAGGCTGGCTGACTCTGCGGGCCTCGCCCAGAACAGGGCGGCCCTGCCTCTGTTGTTACCGCAGAATTTCCAAGGTGAGACCTCTTCCCGCCTGAGTCGCTGGTGGCACAATACAAACCGCACTTCGATTTAATTACCACTTCACTCCACCCCCCCGTAACTAAACATTTCCCTCCGCTCTGTACCCCTGGAATGGCAGGGCCATTCCCGGCGTAAGCCTCGCGTAGCCGTGATTAAATCACGAGGAACTGTTCCAGCCCGTCCAAACCCAACAAAAGGCGGCGGTGGCCGCGGACCCGCTTCAGGAAGAGCAAGCCCCTACCAGCTCCGCTTCCCACTCGCAGCTACACGAGGCCGCCCCAGTGTCCCGCCTGCATGCCAGCACACCAATAAATTAAGATATTCCTGGCCGCATCTGCACGAGGGAAATTAGAGCGTTACCTGGTCCCCGCCAGTGTGCCAGCTCAGAGCGGCAGGCGCAGCCCACGCTGGGCGACCAGCTGTCTGCAAACGCGGTGTGTGGATCACAGCTCAGAGCCAGGGGATCTCTGAGGAGACCAACTCTAATATCACCGCCGCCTCGCCACAGGACCGATCCCTCCACAGCCCGGGACTCACACGCCGTCACCGCCCCTGTCTTTTCGGCTCCGGACCAGGGAGAACCAGGAGCCGGGGCCTCCGCGCGGGTCTCGGGGGCCCGCACGTGCTTGGCTGGTTTTCTGTGCGCTCCCCGAATCCTGACTGGTGGGGACAGCAGCAGCCAGGGCACTTGGTTTTCTGAAACCCCGGCCCCAGCTGCCGGGGAGGAGGGGCGACCTTATTCCTGGCGGGTGTAACTTCACCGGGCACAGCGTCTTTAGTGTTGATGGGGACAAGCGGCCCTTGCAGAGGCTTAAACGCCAAAATGATTCCGAAAGGCTTCACAGGAGCGCAAACTCATGGCTGCAAAAGGAGGCAAAGACCTATTCTCCCAGAAGTGGGGGGAGGCTTCTGAGCCTGAGGCCAAGCCCAAGTGTGTGTACATCTTGGGGACAATATTCAGGGCCTCTTGAACCCTGAATCCCTCTTCCCGCACAGGGCTCCCGAGACCCTGACCACGGCCGGCCCCGGGACCGTCCCTGGCGTCAGACAAGCAAAGCGAGGAGCGGCGTGCCATCCGGGCTGCGGGCCCGGCCAGAGCTGGAGCCTGGCTGGCGGGAAGAGCCATCTTAGGGGCTCCAGGGGTCCCACGAGTGTGCAGATAGGGTCATGGGGATGGGTGGGAGGGGCCGACTCCACGCTGCGGCAGAGCTGAGAGGGAGACTTTCCCGCTGCGGGCGGGAGGGGTGAAGACCTTTCCAGGCAGCTGGCTGTGAGGGTGGAACAGGACAGCAAAGGAAGCCAGGGCTGCAGACCATGGGGGTGATCAGACAGGCACAAGGACGAATGTCCAGGCACTGGTCAACAGGGTCCAGTGGCCTGAAGGGACTCCAAAAGTCATCGACTTCCACCATCAGGACTCTCTGGTGACCCTGGCAAGAAGCGTTTCAAGGAGCCTCCTGCTGTCTTTCCTGCCTCTGAGCTGATTTTGTGCCCACCACCTAGGGTTATCCTTCTTTAGCCCCTCTAGTGAACTCCTACTCATCCTGCAGAGGCCCAGCTCAAACGCCCTTCCTCTCTCAAACCTCCACAGACCGCTCTCTAGCCTCACACAGAGCTCCCTAAGCCATTCATACGATTAGGGAATTGCACCCCCACTTGTCTGCCTCTCCCGTAAAACTGGACATTGCTTTAGAGTGGGGGCTCCGTTTGCCTCGGCTCAGGGTCCCCAGCACCGAGCCTGGCAGAGAGCCAGCTGATAAAAGACTAGAAGGCATGAGAGGAGATATATTCCGAGCCTGGGGCAGAGTCTGAGATCCCAGGGGTCTTCCCTGCTAAAGGGGGTATGCCGGGGCCAACTGTCCCACCCGACGGGGCCCGGCACCAGATGGCCCTGGGGACCTGCATGTTGTACGCAGTGCACCTGGATGAACACCTTCCTTCCCTGGGCGCACCGAGGCCTCTGCCCATGTGGGCGGCAGCCAGCTCCGGACCAGCACACACACAGCCTTGTCCCCACCCCCGAAGGACAGAGTTCCTTTAGGGTCCCGTGGAGGCCACACCAAGTAAAAGCTGGATTGTTCTCCCTTGGCCTCCACCGGGACAGGAGCTGCTGCAAACTGCTCTCCACCCTCCTTGGCTTCCCGAGCAGGCTCAGCGCCACCCAAGCCAGTCTCGTCACAGCCAACCGGGCTGCATCCGGAAGGATGTCTCCTCGGGTGAGTCCATCCACTGGAGTCCCTTCCCCGATGCGGAAGTGTGCGCCAGCACTTAACACCCAATTGCTTTCCACAGAAGGTGATTCCTGTAGCTACACCTGCCTCCCAGGTAGGCTGAAGGCTTCTAGGGGGCAGAAACGGATCTACGCCCTCCTGTTCCCTTCTGTGATCCAGAGCCAGCACAGAAGCTCCGGAAGCGTATTTGACAGACAAGTGCGACCCTGCCACAGAGGCGGACGTTGCCCATCAAGCGCCCGCCTCCTGAAGGATTCGCTCTTGAACTTGATGGCTCCCGCGTCTTCGGTGGCTGCTCTCCATCAGAAATGGGAGGAGCTGGGAAGTGCCGGGGTGCTTGATGGAGCCCCTTTCTGAAGTTCTGCCCGGCCCTCCTCTGTCCACAGCCCAGAGACCCAGAGAATCAGGGGAACAAAGAGGAGAGCCACCAGCCCCACTCTGGGCGTTTCTCCCAAGGGTCCCCGCAACCCTTCTTCCCACCTCGTACTCCAGGCTGCAGAGGCTCCAAGGCCCGAGCGAAGGGGGACACCCAGTCCCTGAGACGTGCCCCGATCCGGGCTCCCGGCGGCCCACCCCACCGAGAGGAGACAAAGGGAGAAGCGGGGAGGAAGGCGCTCTGACGTTTATCAACATTCTTTCTTCCTCTTTTGCTACCTGCTCTTCTCTGGGCTACGAAACCTCGCTCAGGACCTGATCTGGGTATCATTTTCAAATGCCCAAATCCCTGTAAAGGTTTAGTGTCTAGCTGTGTGCATTTTGCTCAGTATTAACATCTTCAATGGAGAGCTTTGATTTTTTTTTTTTTTTTTTTATCTAGACGCCAGAAGCTGGTGAATATATGCTTCATAGCTTCAGATAAACCTTTTGTTCTTCTGGGGCTGATCAGCTGGTAGAGCAGCGAGAGGAGAAGGGGAGGGGAATTCACAGGGGCTCGGCAGTTTCAAAAAGTCAAATTACCTCTGAGCCATAGCAAGGCTGATAATTTAAATGAAAAAATATATATACAGGCGCCGCACACGACACCGGCTCTGGTCGGACTTTTAATGAAGCCCCAGTTGTGATGACACTGAAGCTGGGAAGGCGGCGGCGGGATAATTACTTGGCTCCCACACAGCTGAGTTCCAGGGATGCATTATTAACGGCACAGGCCTCACCAGAACGAGGGGGAACCGAGGCAGGCGCCGCAGACCTGGGCGTCCGCCATGAGCGGCCTGGCGCAAGCACCGTGCGGGTGCCACACAGGCACGCGGAGACTGGGGAAGCCCAGCGACCCCTGTGCCGGGCGGTGGAGCGGGGGTGGGGGTGGGGCGCAGAGGGCAGGGGGAACAGATATATAAGCGTGGTCCCTGCAGACGGGACCGGAGATGTCACCTCTCCTGCACGAGGTACTGCGGAGCAAAGCAACCTGGGAAATTATGGAGTCAGAACACATTGATTTTCCTGCAGCCGATCCAGGAGGCAGCGCTGATGAAGAATTACGGGGGAAATACAGTAACTCGATTCTCCTCCAGCCTGGCCCTGCCCGCCTGCAGCCCCGAGCTCTCCGGACTGGGGCACCCTGTGCGGCTGGGCTCCCGGCCCGACCCCGGCTCCGTTCCCGAGCCAGGGCGCGCGCGCAGGCCCCATTTTCAGGACGCGCAGAAAATCGCCAGCGGCCTCAGAGCCCAAGGGTGTTCCGGAAAGTGGGAGGAAGCCACAGACACGGGTGTTCTTGCTCCCAGATCACCCCAATTAAAGCCAGGGGACAAAGCCACCGTATCACTCTAACTCGGGGCCAGAGGGACCCCACACACGCCCCACACAGGGCTCCGGGGTGACTTAGAGGAGAGACTGCTGGGGAGCCGGTGCCCGGCCCCGAGCTTCCTGCGGTCTACTCCTCGGTCTCGCTTCCCCTTGGAAGCGTCTGTTTCAAGGTGACCCTGTTTCACAAGTGAGCCCCAGCGTCCCCCGCCTGCTCACAGAACCAGGGGCCTCCCAGTAATTAACACCCGCCCTTGATGAGGTCCAGCTGGCAAACTGAAGCCACGCCAGCATCTCCTCCACGAGGCAACCTGCGCTCCGGCCCAGGCCCGGCAGGCCCCCACCCTCCGAGGCCGGCTGCCGCCCAGCCCCAGAGCAGAAGGCACCGTCCCCCATGTGGAAGGACGCTCCCTAGGAACTTGGTTACGATAGTGAGGAGCTAAACACTCCCACGGGGAATTTAAACCGCCAGCGCTTCTGGGACTAGAACACCAAGCAGCCCCTAAAAATGGTGGCGGAGAGGGTACACGCGAACACGTGAGCTCGTCACCGCGCACGACTAAGGAGGGGCCAGTCTAACTCCACCGAAAACAGACACGAGTACAAGAGCGTGCGCAGCGTTTCCAGACGCAAAAGGAACAGAAATGGACGCCACGGTCCGTGCTGTCGGAAGCCAGGGCCGAGGTCACTCTGGGGACGAGAAGGGAACACAAAGGGGTGCTCTGGGTACAGGACGCCCTGCGTGACGATCTACACTGACGGCTCCAGCGTGGGAACGTTCAGTGAGCTCTGAGTTTACGGCGTGCGAGCCTTTCTGAGTGGGCCATGTGCATCCATGACAGGCCTTCTTATGCAGTGACGTGTGTGCTTTTCTGCACAGATATCAAAGCGCCAGCACATGTCCTTAAAGCGGTGCTTACGTGTGAGGGAACACACAGAGCCAGGACTGCGGCAGCCAAACTGTGAACAGCAGCTTTCCCCAGGGGGTAAGATGAGGGTGGTTTCCATCTCTTCTTTCTATACAGCAGCATTTTTTTTTTCTTGTAAAGAAACTATATTACTTGAGGTCTTTTGAAAAGGCTTCTTAAAACAGAGAGGGGCAACTCACCTGGAACTATAATGAACACAACACACCCCACTGCATCATCAACTCAACAAGAAAAGTCTTCGGATGCAGCTTGGGACTCATTCCACCCGACACGTCCAGGAAAACGGAGACAGGATTCTTCTGCGTGAGTCACTAGTGGAGCGAATCGTTTTTCCCTGGCTTGGCCCGTGGGCCGTGTGAACCAAAACGTCAACCAACAGCTCCCGTGCCAGGTTCTGGCGGCAAAGTCTGTGATGGTCACCAGCCCTGTCCGGGAGCTGGCCACCTACCCGCGACCAGAGAACAGTTCAGACCCACCTGGCAAAGGTGTGGCCGCATCCCCTTGGCCGGAGCCCACCCACCCACAGGGCCTTCCCCTCCGCTCCCTACACCGCTTCTTGCTCATTTTGATCATTTTCTAACAGATCCATCTTAACTCCTCAATTTCCCTGTCCACACACCCAATTTCCCACTGATGTTCAAATAACGGGGAAGACCAAGGAGTTTAGCAGGTGTCAGAATAGAGGCAGCTCCTGGGGGAAGAAGTCGGTCATCCAGGCAGATTAATCATTTGCCCCCAACCCAAGCTACTACCCTTAAAACACCTAATCAAGAATTATTTAGAGAGGAGAAGGTAGTGTGGGGACCGAGTGGAAGCGGGGACCCCTGGTGGCGGCCGCAGCCTCTCAGATTCAGTCCCCAGCAATCCAGTTCCAACCCCAGACTCAACCTCAGACCGAACGAAAGCTCTGCTGGGAAGAGACCCCATCCCTTAGAGGTTGTAGGGGGAGCTTGTCCCTGGGTCCCAGCCCTGCCCCTGCTGGGACCTCCGCGGACTCTCCCTCCAAGGAGTTCCATCTGGAAAGACTTTGGATGGGCAACTAGCACCTCCCACAGGCTGGCTCCCAACTCTGCCCTGACTGTGTCCCCATCCAAGTCCCTGGTCCCTTCGTGCTTGGGTTTCTCTGTCTATAAAGTGGAAAATCGAAGTCCGCGTCTGAGCCTATTCGCAGGGAGGGGGGCGTCTCCAAGAAGCCCCGAACCCACGGCTGGCATGGCCCCTAGAAGACGGTGCTGCACAGGAAAAACACCCCTTCCTACCAGAGGGGAGACCAAGGACTTTGCCAGGGGCTCAGGAGGCAGCACTTTCTACCTGGGATGCCCTCTCTCCCTCTAGGGCCCTGCTGGAGGGCTGGTGAACTATTGCAGGACCCGGCCAGGAGGGAGGGCCTCCCACAGCGCCCATGAGGGCCCCAGAGACAACTCCCCACTCCTGCTGGAGATCAGGGTGAACTATGTTGTCCTGGATTCCCAGGGATGCGCCAAGCCAGGAGAAGAGACCCCACACCCCAAATCACTAGCAGCACAAGGAAGCGTTTGGAAAGCCCCCTGCCCAGGCTGCCTCTCCCTAGGGGGTGGGGTGGGGGGCGGGGGGCCTCTGGGCAGAGACCCTGGTACGGGCCTCCCCCAGCGTGAAAAGGACGTTTTTCTGGCTGAAGGGCCCAAAGCAGCAAACTGGCTGCTCTCACAGATTGCTCGGGTGTTCTGAGACCGCGGTCCAGTTGCCTCCGTCTTTATTAAAAATTCCACACTGCCCTTCCCTTTGGACCCTCTCCCTGCCTCCTTCTCTCTCCTCCCTCCGCCAGGAAGTTTGGTGGAAGGAAGGGGCCACACACCTGTGTTAGCACAGCCGGCCGCCGCTGCCGGGAAGCCCCAGGCCTGCACAGAGGGTGCCTCTTCCTCCTCTCTCTCCACGCACACACACACACACAGAGGAATTTGGAGACATACACCCAGACGTGTGCAGAAACAGAAACCACCGCACAGATGCAGATGTAGAGGATCAAATAAGCAGACGAGGCCACACATACACCCCAAACCAAGCCAAGCCACAGACCCACAAACAACGAGTACACTGACCCCAGACACACACGCACTCGGCACAGAGACACCTAAACACACGGAAGCCTCACGGACGAGCACGTGCGGAGACACACACGACACACAGGCTCTCAACAACACAGACACCCAACACCCAGACTCAGGGACACACCCTCCGACGGGCGACTGTCGGCGGAATGGGGCTGGTCATCATGACAAAAACGAGAGATCAGCAGCTCCCAGCCCCGAGGCCAGGCCTGGAAGGGCTCCCGCAGGACTCCCGGGTGGCCTCTTTCTTGTTTGGGTCCTAACGCTCCTCCCTCTCCCAGCCATTTTCAGAGACTCCGGCAGGACCCTCCCCATCCAGAGTGGGCAGCAGGGAGTGGTGGGTGCAGGAGTTTGGGGGCCTCTCCTGGGTCTCCTACTGTTGGTTGCCTCCCGCTGACAGAAGCTGAGACTCAAGGTCAAACCTCTATAACCCAGGACCAAACTGGCCTCCCAGCAGGCCCTGATTCTGCCTGAATCCAAACGCCACAGAAGCACGTCAAAGCCCCTTCACGCGCCCCCCCCCACCCCCAGACACAGACCCCCTTAGCCCGCCTGACATGCAGAGCGTCCGCTCTGATATTCCCAGCCCCCTGGCAGGACTCCCATCTCAGAATTCTAGTTTAAAAATACACTCTGCCAACCGCAGGCTAACGAAATACTAATTTTTGTATCTAATCAATTCTCAACCAGTAAGTCAGGGAACAGACACAGAAACGAGACCCCCATGTTGCTAATCTTGAAACGTCCACCAAAAGGGCACTGAACTTTTATACCGCGCTCGCGTCCAGGAAAATAAACATATCAACTGTCTTTTTAAACCTCTATAGTATTTTGTCAATATTTTTTTATTACAGCCGAGAATGCATAAATATTTTATTATAAACCGAAGGCCTAAAATAAACAGTTTGGTAAATAGTTATTACATTACAAGGAAAAACATCTGTGGAAACCGCTTTCCATGTAATTATTCGTGCTATTTCACATTAGCGCTCGGCGTGAATTTCTTTGGCACTAACATTTCACTTGTTCTAAATCTTCCTCCTTGTTGCTATTATTAAAATCTTAAAAAGGTGCCAAACCTTAAATGAAGAAAAAAAAATGATTCACTAGATATTATTCATATCACAGTGAGCCGCTACTAAACGTGGCAGGGGTGCAGTATTTTCGGTGAAATTAACATAAAATATACAAGTGCAAATTATCCAGGAAATAGCTATGTTCTTTACGGCATGCTTTTACACTCGGAAAAAAATGTTCCCCTTCTCCATCCCGCAGAAAGCCGCAGACGGCTCCATTCCGGCAAGTTTTAAAGGGAAAGTGATAGATTTGTCAAAGGGGCCGGGCTTTGAGAAGGGGCTACCACACAGCTCACGGGTGGATGCGCCTTAGGTCATTACCAAAGGCAACGTCAGGAACGCGGAGACAGCAAGGAAGGCAGCCCGCAGCCTTCGGGCCCCTCCATTCCAGAGAATGCATTTCCTCTCACAGACCTCAGCTCTTCCTCCGAAACACAAGAAAAACTGTAACACCATGTAAAATGCAAATCTCCCTGTAAATATTTTATAAAATTGTTGCATACATCCCAAAAGCTATAGGTCTTAATTGAGAGCAGGCGATTTTTCTAGTCAATATATGGAAATGGAAAATGCTAATTTGTGTTTTTCTCCTTATGAAAGGCCCTGGAGAACAGCAAGCCACAAATGCACTCACTTTAATATTATAAATATAATTCGGCTCCCTCTTTACCATGCCCGCAGCCCTGGCTTTTATCTCCCTGCGGTGGCAGGAGACATGGAGATTCACTTTCATGGCGTCAGCCTGGGAAGGTGACCTCGGAAGATGTCGGGATGATGGCAGGGGGGCGTCAGGCAGAGCTGTGTGGTCTCACCCCACCCTCTCCATCCACACCCCCTAGGGACTGGCGGGGGCCACACACACGCCAGCAGACGCTGCCCAGGGTTCTATTCCCCCAAGGCCAGGAGCGAGAATACGGAGCTTTGGCTGTGAGGCTCCACTCTCCCCTGTGGGGCCTGCCCAGGCTTCCTGCTCTATCTGAGGGTCTCAGAGCTTGCTCAGGGCAAGGAGAGACCTCCCAGAGGGCAGCCCCTCCCAGCAAGGGGCCCGTAGCTCCCAGGTTACAATGCCTTCCCATCAGGAGCATGGGGTCTCGCCCCAGGTGGGCGGCACCAGAACCCCGCCAGCCACTAGCCACAAGCCCAGGAGATGCGGCTGGACCCCACGGAGAGCCATGGTCTGGGAGACGCACATCAGGCTTGGCAGACTCGGTCTGAGAAAAAACGCAAAAACTTCTCATTCATCGCTTCCGTTGCCTATACGGTGCAGTCATAGAATTTTGGATATACGGAGCTAAATAAAACATTTTCATAGCACGTTTCCTTGTACCATTTTTCCAACGTGGCGAGAACCATATGTCACGTTACGCATGTGGCTCGAGGGGTGCAGTTTGGGGACCACGTGCTCTAGACCACGCTCTGGTCGCCGCGGTAAGCCTGCACCGGGTTCCCGCCTATGAGCACAGCTCTCCAGACTCGGTGGGAGGTCCCAGCGCTGTCATCGCCCGGCTCTGCAGGTGGCCGAGGCTGGGGTTCTAGGAGCCCCGTCCCCCGGGCGGCTACCTCTGAGAGTGCCCGTGATGCTGACGGGTTCCCCGACCCTCGCCGTCTCACAAAGGCGTTGCGAGCGTAGGCGGCTGGTGGCAGGTCCTCAGGCCCTGGATTGCCCACCCCTCCCTCAAAAAGAGCTCAGATATTTGGCTGCTACAGCCCTCTTCCCCCGCACCCCTCAAGAGCCCAAATATCGCTCGGCCCTCCTACCTCCAGGGCCCCAGGAACCTCCCCGTGACTCCTGCCCTCCCTGGACGGGGCCTGTAGGGAGCCTGACCAGCCCACGCTGCCTTTCCCTGCGTGGTAGCCTCCTCCTGGAACTGTCCCTCCGTTTGTCCTCCAAGCGAAGGGCACAGTGAGGGATGGGGTAGGGGCGGCATTGTTAGTCAGGTAACTCCAGGCTGTGCCCCTTCTTAGCTATCAGAATGTAGGGACACCGTCAAACCTCTCCTTCACCTCAGTTCTTCATCTGTCCAATGGGAACGATCAGGCCCACTTTGTGAAATTTGGGGGGAAAGTTGAAGCAATGCATGTAAGGTGCCTGGACACAGCACACACTCCATCGCTCCTGGTGCTGATCATTTTACTATAATTACTGTTTTTGTCATTCCACAGCTGTCCCTTGCCTCAAAGCCAAGTCCTTGGTCGTCTGGAACATCACCCCCGGGGCACAGGCAGGGAAGGGGAACAAGCGGGTCACAAAGCCAGAGTGAACCTGTGTGAGGGGCTGAGGGGTGCTCCTTGCTGCCGGCAGACCCCGGAGCTGAGCAGGGAGCTGGGCGGAGCACCCTGCCGCACAAGAATCCCAGGGAGGGGGGCCCGTTCCCTTCAGACATCAGGCCCCGCGCCCCAGACGTGCAGGGATGCTCAGAAAGCCCAGGGTCGGGGCTATCTGCTGGAGAAACTCGCTGCTTTATTTCCAAGCACTTCCGGCCACGGAAATGTCGGGGAGGGGGGCGAAACGGGAGACTGGACGGAAATGACGTATCATCGATGCTGCCACGGTTCTCCGAACGGCTGCTCCTAAGGAACCGAAGGAGCAGGCGAAACCATCAGGAGCTGCCGCTTCCGTGGGTCGGGATGCGATGTTTAACCCCTAACAGCTTTGACACCTGCAAGCGGGCCGACCCCTGCCTGGGCTGCGCTGTTGTGAAGGACGCCTGTCCTGTCCTGGGAACTGGGCCGAGAAGAACCCCCTCCCCAAATGTGTACACGTGTGCACACACAGGCATGCACACGCACGCTTTTTTGCTGGGGATTTGCTTACACATTAGAAATAAAGAAACCAGGGCGGGCGGGAGGGAGGAGACAGAGTCCCGCCGGGCCCCTGCGGTGGTAACCCTCACTATTCAAAGAAAACGGCTGAGGGTCGCGTGGTGGGCAGGCTTTAAAAACCAAGGGCGCGCCTTCCCGGTCCACGGTCCCCTCGGCTCTCCGTGCGCAGAGGTCCATGTCCAGGAGAAGTCAGCTGAAGAAAGAAGAGGCTCCAATCCCTGAGCACCCCTCGATGTGGCACCGAGCCTCACAGAGGTCAATGAACCCAAACAGGAACCCCGATCCCGAGACCCCAGAGCCAAGCCTCATCAATGACCCTCGGGACGGAACGCCGGGCTCAGGGCTGGGGTCTGGAGCCTCATCCGGGCTCAGCTCTCCTTCCGGCCCCTCCCCTGCACCTGTAAGATGGAGGCCCTACCCCTGGCCTCACGTCACTGAGGGGGCAGGACAAGGTCCCGTGACATCCGGGCTTGAAGCTAAAGTCCTTTCACTCTCACTGTCGCCCCCACGCCCTGCTCAGTGACAGCTCTGGTCTCGGCACTGGGTGTCCCGGCGGGAACGAGAGAGATGGGGTCCCCAGTCCCCTCTAGTGGGGAACCAGCACGACACCAAGGGCTGACCGCGGCCCCACAGACCGCGCATAGCACGGTGAAGGAACGAAACGGGGTGGCAGCGCAGGGGGACGAGGTCGGTGGGGGTCAGCCCCGGACAGGCCGCGCAGGAATGCGAACCAGGGGGCAGGGTAGGGGCTGGGGCAGCACGCTCGGCTGAGAGGGCCCAGAGGCCCCCCGAATGTTCAAGAACAGGGCTGAAAGGCAGGCGTGGCGGCAGCGGGTGAGCGGGGCGGGGCGGCAGGGGACGCTGGGGGCTGAGCGGGGCCTCGCAGGTAAGGAGGGTGGGCGGCGGGGCAGCACAGTCCCCCCACCCCCGCCCCCGGAAAACCGTGTGGCCGTGTCTCCTCAAGCTCATCGCGTCCCTTCCTCGTGAGCCAGCGCAGGGGTGCCCGTGACCACAGAAGGCCCCCCTGCAGGTGGCCTGGCAGCACCGGGCACAGCCAGGGACCACCCAAACATCCAGCAACCCCAGACACACAGCCAGCCGGGACGGGTCTGTTCGGAGGACACAGCCCAGCACCAGAGGGGCAGCCCCTGGTCCTTCCGCAAGGACGGCCCCCGGAATGCGGTCAGGACCACCAGCGTTCGGGGGGGGGTGGGCCGCACGTCCTGCGGAGGAGGTCGGGAGACCGAAGGCCCTCTGGGGGGCACGAGGGAACCGCTGGGGGCCAGGAAATGGGCTGTTAGAGAGGCGGGTGCTGACTGCGGCGGGGGCGGACGGCACATGTCACGTGCATCGTACAACACACGTGATGTTTGTGTCCTCACAGTGTGTAAGTTAGGCCTCCATTGAAGGGGACAATGTAGGCCCGGGCGGGTAGCTCAGTTGCTTAGAGCATCATCCTGCTACTCCAAGAATGTGGGTTCAATCCCCGGTCAGGGAACATATAAGAATCAACCAATGGGTTCGTAATGAGTGGAACAGCAAATTAATGTTTCTCTCTCTGTCTCCTCCCTTCTTCTCTTTCTAAAATCAATAAAAATAAAGAAAGGGGGGAATGCAGGAAGATCTTCCCACGTCGGGGAGGCAGCCGAGACCCTGCCGCTCGCAGCGGCTCTGGCCCCGGACTCACAAACATTCTCCCCACAAGCCCCAAAATGAGTCTCAAAATGAGTCGGTGAAGCCCTGGAGGCACACACCCCAGAAGCCAAGCCAGCACAACCCAGCACCCCTCAAACCTCAGACTTCTAAAATATGGGTCACAGGGACAAAATTCTGGGGCGCTTCTCAGCCTCAGTTTTCCAACCTGAGAGGGGCGTGAGAGGCCCCCGGGCAGTGGGGACAGGCCCCGCCCGGAGCCCAAGCAGGAGCCTGGGGGCCGAGGCTGTCCCAGGCGGCGAGCCGGCAGGGAGCCTGCCACGTTTATGACCCGCCAGCCTGGAGATTGACTGCAGGCCCCCGTTGCCCACGCCGAGCCATTAGCTGGTAATGGCCCCGAAGGCTCCCGCGGCCACAGACCTGGCCCGAGCGCGCGGGCTCCGACTCCAAGGATACTAATGACTGCCACATTGCCGAAATAAATCATCGTCGCTCAGAAGGGGCTCCGGCCAGGCCAGCGGCTTCCAGACTTCGTTGCACGAATGCCCCCTTAATGCTCAGCTGCCTGGGCCAGGGCGTCCTCGTGTGGATGCGTCGCCTGCTAATTTCTCTGATGCGGTGTTGATAAAAAAAGGGAAGGAAGGAAAGCAGGGCATGTTAATCTATGCCATGCCAGTTTGTCCACACGGGTGGGGACTTGGAGGACGGAGCAACAGCCCGTCCAAGGTTCCCTCCGGGGATCGAAGGTCCGGAGGTGCCAGCTGGAAGCACCCAGTAAAGGCGGGTTGATAGTGTGTCCCATAAACACCGCTCCCTAAAGACAGAGGCGGGGCTCCATGACCGAAGGGGGCATTTGGCGCAGCGGCTGAGCACATGGGGCCTGTCGCCAGACCACCTGGGTCCTGACCCGGCTCCAACTCCATCCCGCTGCCCATGTGGCCCTGGGCAGGCCTCCTGTCCGCTGTGGCCCTCAACACCCCCATCTATAAAGTGGGAGGAAGGGGTGTCCCTCGGGGGCTTGGTGAGAGAAGGGGAGAGTTGACAAAACGGGGCCTGGCACGTGAGCGCCATGGAATTGTGGACAATTTAACCACTGTCCTTGTCATCGTGGCCACACTGGAAAGTCCTCCAGGAAGAGACCAGGTGCGGTGCCCACTTACTCCAGTTCAGGGGTGTCATTGGAGCGTGGTTCCTGGGAGGAAAAACAATTTACTCCAAGTCACAGAGCACAGCGGGGAGGACAGGCTGGAGTCCAGGCCTCCCGTCCCCCAGGTCGGTCCTTCCCATAAGAGATGTTCACCCCCGCAGCCTCCAAGACAACACGCTGAGCAGACATTGTCACCCAGATACCTGTCCAGGGAGCTGGGACAAGGTACCTGCATCCCGGGGAACACTCTGGGCCCAGCTGCCCAAGGGCCTTGGGACCCAAGGGTGACCCATGAGAGCACAGAAGCAGCTGCAGAGCGTCCCCCCAGCCTGCCTGCCTTCTCCGAGGGGCAAGCCAGGTCTCCTTCCTGGAGACCCCTGTGGGCTCCCCCAGGCCCCAACCTGCTCTATTCTCCCTCCTCGGTGTCCCCTCCCCTGGCACTCAGCCCACCTCTGTCTGACCTGGAGTCCTCCATGTGGCTGTGGAATCTCATGCTAGCTCTGAATCTTAAACACAACTGGAGTGCCATTATTTGGGTAGGATTGAATTTCCAGGCCATAATGCTATCCCAGCTTCCTGTCCTGGACTCGAGATGCTCTGCTCCAAAGTACTCCCTAGAGGCCCCCAGAATAACAGAGAGAGGGCCCAGAATCCAGTTCACAACCGCCTCTTCCAGGAAGCCCTTCCTGACTTCTCCAGGCCATCTGAGCACTCCCTGAACAACCAATGCCACCAGCCCCACCTCACCTAACCGCCCTCACCCCAGGCCCACTGACAGGCCCTTGGAGGCAGGGTCTGATGAGACTTGCTCCTCGTCCCCTCCCCTACATCAGGAGCACAGAGCTGGGTACTGGGAGGTTAATGTGAGACGCCCAGAACATCTGCAGTCCAGGCTGGGGGTTGGGGAGGCAGGAAACAGGAGGGGTTGGGCAGGGTCAGATGGGTCAGCTGGCAGGTCACGATGCAGGTCCCCGGACTACGGAGCGCCCAGTGAGGCTCAGGGGGGTGCCAGATTCTGCAGAAACCCCCACTTCGGCTAACACGGGGGCAGAAGCAAAGCCCGGCAGCCCCGCCTGCGGGCTGGGTGCAGACCAGCCCCTCCTCGGCGGCCGCACGTTCCCCGCATACAGGGATTGCTGCTGCTGATTCGAAACCAGGTCTCGTTTCCGGCAGGGGTGAGCGTGCCTCCCGGGAAGGGCTCCGCGCAAGTCTCCAAACCGAGCACAGGAGACAAGTGGGAACCAAGCCTCATTCCCTCGGTGGCCCCGCAGCTGCCAAAATTACTGACAAACTGACCTACAAAAAAGAGTTTCTATTTTATGAGCAAACCCCAAAGGTTAACAGCGGAGCCGCCGGCGGGCGAGCGGCACCGAGGAGCGGAAGCGTCCCCAGCAGCGCCTGCACGGAGCCCGGGCACCTCAGTTTCGTGGAGAAACGTGTCCCGGAAATGCCAAGGAGAAAGGGAGGGTGGGAAGGGGAGGTTCCAGAACCCTGGCCAGAGGATGTGGACACGCAGAAGCCAGGCCATTGTCCCAAACATCTGAATCACAGCTGCAGTCGGGGTCCGGCAGGGGTGACCACAGTGTGAATGGTGTCCCCGCACAGCCACCCCCTACAGACGTGAGTCCCGTGGGGTTCCTGCCACTCAGGTATCCTCCTCTGGACAGCGCTGGTTTCGTGGGCGTGGACGACATGGTAGCGCCGGCGCCTGAATTAAGAAGGGCCCTGTACTTGGTTTCAAATCCTGATGCAGCACAAATCACGGAGCTGGCCCTCCCTCCGTCTGTGAGAGCACCGGGCCCACGCCAACAGTGTGGACACGGAGAGAAGGGATGAGCAACCCATCAGTGAATAATTTATACACAGAGTAAGAAAACACGCAGCCTCCATCCTCACCCATCCTCCACGTCGTCCAGGTGGGGGCCGCCTCTGAGGCTGGCCAGGGGCAGGGGCAGGGGGGGCGGAGCCTGGGGGTGGGCACGGAAAGGCACAGCGGTGCCAGAATCTCCCAGGCTGTGCCCTGATGCAGGAAGAAGCTTTTGATAGCAAGGAATCCGTTTGAGACTCAGGGCCCTTGGGTGTTCTCATACCGATGTCTGAGCTACAAGAAAAATCTCTTGGAATGTGGCAGAGGGTAAGCAGCAAAAAGCAGGTCAGAGAACACGCGCAGGCGGGCAGGGGGCGGGGCCGCCGTTGGCAACCCACCGACGGGACACGCAGTCCTCCACGTGGACCCGCAACCCAGACCTGAAGCACCGCCATCCCTGGCACCTCATCAGACCGGCCAGCAACCTGGGATGGAGCGGCCACAGAGGCCTGGAGACGAACCCGCACCACCACCAGGCCGGGCCTGGCGCACGGCTCTCCGGCTCCAGTCATGGCGTGAGTGTGAGGACCCTGTGCCCTGGGTAGCCTCCTGACCCTCCCAGTGAAATCTTACAGGAAACACCAACTCCCAAAGCCTCCCAGCAGAGAGGCCGACGCTGTCACACTGCGCGTAGGGCATTCGAACCCAAGCAGGGCCCGCACAGTGGGCTTCTGAAAGAGACGAAGCCCACCACCAGGCCACCGGGAGGCAGAGCCAGGTATCCAAACCCAGACTCGGAAGCCGGCGCCGCAGAGAGGAGCCCCGCACGCGTCCCAGGGAGATGCTGCACCTCTTTTCGGAAGAATGCATCTTGAAGGCACATGCTGAGGCCATTGAAGCCTGTCATGCAGGTGAGAGCTGAGGGGTAAGCGTGTGTGTGCACATGCTCATGTATGTATGTGTGTGCGCGCTAGTGCGTGCGTGCGTGTGTGTGTGAGTGTGTAAGGAGGCTACCCCTTATTAGAAATCCCTCACGAAAGCCTCCCTTGGTGAAGTGTTTAGACAGCCCCCATACACGTAAAAAGTGCCCTTCAGTGCTCACGCGCCCTGTGTGGGGTGAATGGGCCCAGAATCCAGAGTAGGTGGATATCCTCTGGGCCCAGTGGGGACAGAGGACATCACCTTCAGCACCGGTTAAGGATTCGCATCACCAGGAGAAACAATTATTTTTTTCCTAAAGCAATGGGCCCTTTAATATTTGATGGGACCCCAACCCTAACCAAGATTCTGGGGGCAGACGATCAAAACCCAAGCAGCTGATGGAAGCCAGGTGTGTGTCACAGTGTCATGCGAATTTCCACCAGCCCCCGATGCTGTCAGGGGGCAGCCCACGGGTCCTCTTCCCGGAGTTGGGGGGTTGGGCAGGGGGTGCCTGCTTCCTAATAGGTCTACAATGAATTCACACCTTCAGCTACAAGGTCCGGAACTATCTGTGTTGACAATTTGCATTTGGTGCTTTGAACTTTGAAAACAATCTGTCCTGTTTCTATTTTCCTCACCCTCCTAGAAACATCCCTGTTTTCCTACGTGCATCTGCGTGCGGCTCCGGGGCAGCATCCTGAGACCCCACCCATGGCAATGAGGGTGGGGGTTCAGAATGAGCGCGCAGGTGGGGAAAGTGGCATCCGAGAAAGCCTAGTGTGGAGCCAGGACCCTCAGACGTGCTGGGCAGGAACGTGCCCCTCCCCATGGTGCCAGGAAAGAGCCCCGGGAGCCCGGACTGCCACCGCCACCCAGCAGCAGCAAGGTACCTCCTTCAAGTGGGGGCCAAACCTAGAATTCCTCCCATGTCAACCAAAAATCATTCATGCCGCCCAGAAGCAGGGAGATCTCAAATGCAACGGAGAACACAATCCATACATTCAAAATAGAGATGACAGAGGTGTCAGAACTATTCCACCGCGGAACGTAAAGCAGCCATCAAACTACTCCCACAATTACATGTAGGAAACAGATGGAAAAACAAATGTCTCAGCAGAGAAATAATTTTGGCGGAGAGACAAGAGATTCAAAGGAGCACTATGAAGAAATCTTAAAAATTAAAAAATAAATAATTAAAAAAAAATCAATGCTAAGCTCAGCTGCAGAGGAAAAGTATCTAGAGGAAAGTATGAGTGAGCTGGAAGACAGAACAGTAAACATTACCATGAACAAGGAGGGGAGAGAATGAGAGAGAGAGAGAGAGAAAAGAATACTAAAATGAAACTCTTGAAAATGTCCACGGAACCCACAGAAATGTAGGAAAAAGAAAACAGAAATGATAACCGAAGAGAACCAATGGAGTACAAAATATAAAATGGCAGGCTTAACCCCTAATGTATCATTGATTATATTAAATATAAATGGTATTAATACACAAAGTAAAAGACAGAGATTGGCAGAATGAGGTGGGGAGGGGGATAACACCCCTAAATTCTATCTATGAGAGGCTCCCTCAAAAATGTGATGCCAGTATTCCCTCACTTATCGCAGGTATTGCGTTCTAGACTCCCCCCTGCGACAGGTGAAAATCTGCTAAGTAGGAACCTTACATTTATTTTAGTATTTATATAAATTTTAAGGCTTTATAAACCCTTCCCACACACTTATAAACCATTCCCAGTCCTTTATTAACCTTTCCCGCTCCCTTATTAACCTTTCCCACAGTTTTATAAACACTACTTATGTTCTTAAACATATTCTACACTCTGAAACCTACGTCACTTTAACAACATACGTATACAGTACCGCAAAACCCCCCGATAGAGCGAAAACCCGCGATAAATAACTAAATATAATATTTTTAAACCCTGCGATAAGTGAACCACAATACAGAGAGGGACGACAGTACATAGACAGGTTCAAAGTAAAAAGATGGAACAAGACGGAGCTTGCAAACATTAACGAGAAAACAAAAGTCAAGGGCTACATAATATCACCTAAAGTAGGCTTCAGGGTAAAAAACATTACCAGACCCAGAGAGAGACATTATATGAACAGGGGTCAGTCTACCCAGAAACCATAACAACCCTAGATGTGTATACACGTAACACAGCCACAGAACATGTGAAGCAGGAGCAAACAGAACTGAAAGGAGAAATAAACATAGTGACAGTTATAGAACATTCCAACGCCTCGTGCCATGGTTGATAAATCCACTAAACAGAACGTCAGCAAGAATCCAGAAGGTGCCAACAATACCCTCAGTCAACAAGATCTAACTGATATGGATTGAAGACATCACCCCAAGACAGCAGAACACACATTCTTTTCAAGTGCCCAGAGGACAGAGACCACCATGGACCACATCAAGGGGCGTAACACAAGTCTCAGTGAATTTAAACAGCCAAAGTCACCCATAGTATCTTCTCCAATCACAATGGAATCAAACTAGAAATTAATAACGGAGAGATAACGGGAAAGCCTCCGAAGACCAGAAGGCTAAACGACGCATATCTAAGTGATCATGAGTCAAAGGTGAAGCTCACGGGAACTATTTTGTAAAACACATCGAGCTAAGTAAAAATAAAACTACAATGTACCAAAATTTGTGGACACGGCTTAATCAATGCTGAGAGAGGCATTAGAGCACTAATGGATACGTTAGAAAAGGAGAAAAGTCTCAGATCAATAGCTGAGTTTCCACCTCAAAGACTTGGGGAACAAACCATAGCAAGGTAAGCCAGAGCAAGCAGGAGGGAGAAAATAAGAAAGATAAAAGCAAAAGTCATGAAATTGAAAACAGAAAACCAATAGTTAAGATCAATTTTGAAAATTGGTTCTTGGAAAATATCGATAAAATTGACAAATCTCTAACAAGACTGACAGTGAAAAAACAGAGAAGATATAAATGTCCAATATCAGAAATGAACCCAAGGATATCACTGCAGACCCTGCAGTCACCAAAACAGATAATAATAGAATAATGCTGTGAAACTTTACACACATGGTTTTCAACAAATTAGACAAAACCAAGTCCTCGAAAAATGCAAAAGAGCACAAGTCAGCCAACAGGAAATAGATCATTTCAACTGCCCTGTAACTACCAAGGAAATGGAATTCATAATTAAAAACGTCCTAAAAGTAAGTCTTCAGACCCAGGTTCTTTCACTGGCGAATTCTCACAAATGTTTAAAGAAGAATCAACACCAATTCCACACAATTTCTTTTCGAAAACAGAACAGGACCACTTCTCAATTTATTGTATGCATCTAACATTGCCCAATATCAAAACCAAGCAGACAGGCCAAAAATAAAAGAAAACTACAGATCGATCTCCCTTATCACTACAGACAAAATAATCTTTAACAAAATATTAGCAAAGAGAATTCAGCAATATAGAAAAAGGATACAAGTCTATTTTAATATTTGAAAAATCAATAAAATTCACTCTATTAACATACTAAAGAAGAAAAAGTAGTCACATAAATAGATGCAGAAAAAATATTTTTGACAAAACCCAATACCCATTCATAATAAAAATTAAAAAAAAAAAACTTTCAGAAAATTAGAAAGAGGGGAAATTCCTCAACTTGATAAAAGAATATCCACAAAAAATCTACACCTGTTATTATACATAACGGTAAAGGACTAAATGTTTCCTCCTACATTCAGAAACAAAGGCAGAGACCCAGTCCTCCTCCTCCAGGAAGCCCTCAGCAGCAATATCTGGGCTGCTATGAGTGAACATCTGGGATGCAGTCTTAGCATGCCCACAGAGCCGCTCAGTTTGTCCTCTCTAAACAAGAGCTTCATTACCATCATCATTGTTACCTTTATCACTATCTTTAATTAGGCCCTGCCCCCAGGACTAACAATAATAACATTAACAATATTAATAGTTACCACTTAATGAGAACTTATATGCGCCAGGTAGTGTGCTAGGCACTTTTCATATATTTTAACTCATTTAATCCTCCAGGCAGCCGCCCAAAGTAGGGGTGGTGATGCTCTATGCTTTATCACGCCACCTCTGACTCAAGCTCTGGACTCGCCGTGTGTCTCTGGGGAATCTCATCCGGCCCCCCACCTTGGGTTCCCAGGCAGGGCACCTGTGAGACTGGTCAGCCCGTCAGGGACACCCGGATGCCTTCAGGGGAAGGGTCTGCAGCCGGAAGAGGAGGCCTTCCACTTGCTCTGATCATGCCGAGGACCGTCCAGCAGACCCCGTTCAGCCTCCCTCCTGTGGCCTCTCTGTGGCCGTTTACACGGCCGCCCTGAAGCACTGTGCCATCTCGGCATCAAAGACCCACGACACTCGCTCCGCATGCCCCCTCGCTCTGCCCAGCTGCCCTCCACCGGCCCAGCCTTCCTCTGGAGCTCCCTGCCCACGTGGCCAGCCGCTGGGTAGACACCAGTGCGCAGCTCGTCCGTGGGCCCCTCCTACCAAGGCCAAACCATCAACTCCCGCACTGCGCCATGCCCCGGGGTAGGCGTTCAGGGGATTCTGGGCTCTGGAATCACATCCCACCCTGCAGCTGACGATGCTAACCAGTCCTGCAGTACAAAGCCATGTCTCCTTGTGAGCGGCTGTGCGGGTGAGGGCGGCAACACGTGCAGGTGCTGGCGGCAGGGCGCGGCTCTCAGGAAGCCCCGTTAGATGTGACCAGTCATGACCAGCGTCACCTTCTCCCGTGCCAGCCCCGACTGCTCTTCTTTGGGTGCGATACCATCTTCTGCCTGCCACCCAAAGCCCAGTCACCAGAGACCTCGGAGCCATTCCTAACATCTCCCCTCCCCATAGCCCCTCAGCTGCCAAATCCTCTGACATGCTCCTCTAACCCACATCCTCGTCTTCTCTCACCTACTCTGCCAGTCTTTTCTGTGGGCCGGTCACCTGCTGCCTCTCAATGTACTCTGCAGTGTCACTAAATTGTCTATAGTGTCCCCACATAACACACAGGCCTCTTCTTGAAGAACTGGCCTATGCTATTTTCTCTACCCGAAAGGCCCCTCCCACCTGACTTCCCGAAATCTTCTAAGACCCTGATTGCATACCACCTCCTCCAGGAAGCTCTCCTGGAATGCCCAGATTGGGCAACAGGCCTGTCCTTTGAGCTTTCATGTCTCAGGCTTGTGACATTATATTGACCTGATCTTTGTAGGGTACCACGTCCCCACTGGCCTAGAGGTTCCTCACTAAGGATCTCCAACATGGTTACTGAACTGAGATTACTGTCAGAGGAAACCCCACCTACAGAGGCCTTTGCCTTTCAAAAATAAATAAGTAAATAAATAAATAAAGGAAGGAAGGAGTCTGTGGAAATGAGAAAGATTCCACTATTTTAAAACCCAGGACTGATGGATTCTCCACAGACCAAAGTGCCTAATCAACAGCTCCTTAAACCAACCAATGAGATTCCAAGTCAGGGAAACTGAGTTCTCACCCCAGGGACTGTTAAGGGAGGAAGTGACTTGCCCTACTTAAGGGGGCGGGGGTGTGTGTAAAAAAAAAAAGAATAAAGAATTGGATTATAGGCTCTCTGTACAAGCTCGTTATTCTGACAGAACTTGAAACGCGATCTCTGCGGGAGCGGGAGACGCTTTTATCACATATTATGGTTCGACAGATGTTTTGGGTCTGGCGTTACCTGAATCAAAAACACCACCAGAGCCGAACACAGCCGTGCTCAGCAACACGTGTTCCCGGCAGAAAGTAGACAGGAACCCCTTTTTCTTCCTTTGCACATGTTTTTCTCTTCAATTCTGTTTGAGGGTTTTTGTATGTCACGGTGTGAGGGTGACACACTGATTTCCCCTCCAGACATTCCTTCCCCTCCAAGAGGCTGGAGGGGGTACCGTCCTGCAAGGTGGCTCTCCAGGGATGCGCCCCGGGAAGACTCAGCAGGAGGAAAACCTCTCTTTCCATCTCTCTCTCTCTCTGTCACACACACACACACACACACACACACACCCTGAGCAGACCCCGCCCCTCCGCGTGGACCAGGACCCAGCCTGCCACAGAGAGGGGAGCACAGACAGGCACCACCGCCAGGTGCGGAGGTCACAGACGGATCCCTGAAAGCCTCCACTTCTCCGCCACCCACGGCACAGCCCAGCCCTCCAGAGGCACCCAGGGAAAGGGGCTGATGTGACCATGACCATGACGTCTCCAGGATGACTAATGCCCCGCAGGGACAGGCCTGGCAGCCTGCTGGAAGGTCACAGCCACTATCCAATGACATGGAGGGCAAGCCTTCCTGACAAGGTTTCCCGAGGACTGTACCTTCCCAGCCCTGACCCTCCTTGGGGTTCCCCCAGGGGCCTGTGAAGCCCTGAGTAAGGACACCTGGCCCAGAGGTGGAGTCCCTGCCTTGGGGGCCAGCCCCGGTCAAGGACAAGTTCTCAGACCCCTTATCCAGGCACCCACCCGACTGGAGCCGAGAGGAGGGATAAGCACAAGCAGATAGGAGGGGACAGGCGCCCCCCAGCTGATTGCTTCCTCGGGGTCTGAGGACCTGAGTGTTCTAGAAGGGTTGTGCATGCCTTGCACATACATGTTCAACATACAAGGGCAGACACACCTCCCCAGCCATTGGATGGGGGACCTGCCTCGGGGCGCACCCCCCACAAGCCTTCCTTTAGCTCTTACCCAACGTGCTCCAAGGAGCCTCAGGGGGGGCCACCTACAGAGCCATTTCTGAGGGGGCATCCTTCCAGCCTCTGGGGTGGGGTGGGCACAGTGGGGGGGGGGCAGCGGGTACAGCCAGGTCCCCCCGGCAGGAGGCCAGCAGAACAGGGCTGTGGGCCGCTCCAAGTGTTTGATGTTCCTGCGTGGGAAAGGGGTGGTCTCAACGCTGGGGGAAGCCCGGAGGGGGGGCCTCATTCTCTGCAGGGCAGGAGGATTTCAAAGGAGACCCCAGTGCCAAAAGGGTTTCCAAACACCCTCGCCTGTCTGAGCTCCACATCGCTCGCTGGCCGGCAGCCGTCAGGAGGGGCGCCGGGAAGATGTTGTCAAGGAGCTGCGTCCCTGCGTCATCGTCACTGCAGGGCTGGAGCCTGCAAAGCCACCAGGAGGCCCCCACTATAAAAAGGCCTGTGAGTGCTCCCCGGGGAGGCCTCCAGCAGTCCGGGCCCCGGGGGAGGCCTGCCTCAGACCCCCCGTGCCCCAACTTTATGAGAAGGCCACCAAGCTGAACAGGCCACTTCTACCTGCCAAGCCCCCTTAGTGCCACTAAGGGGAGCTTTTACCCCCGCCCTCTCCAGGTGGCCACTCAGGGCTCAGGACATTTAGCAGGGGAAGCTGTCCACAGGGACACCGGGCCCTGTCAGTGTTCACTGAGACTGCAGAGCCACCCCTGCCAGGGCTTGGTGCCTGGCTCTCCTCCATTCGCACCTCCTGCTCTCACCCCTGCCACCTCCCCCAAGCCACCAGGGCCAATGAGGCGCACACACAAGCCAAATAGTCTCTCCCTCTCACCTCCCTGCCCTCCTGTCCCCCCCACTCCCCACCTCATTCCCTCACCTCTGGGCCAGAGCAGGGGTCTCTGTTCCCTCCCACCCCCTCCTCGTCACTGCCGCCAGCCTGACATCCCTGAAGCACGCAGCTAGGCCAGGCCATACGCTGCTCCCACACCTCCCACGGCCCCCTAGCGCAGAAGCCCACAGTTGCACACTCAGATGCCCACGGGACCAGGCTGGGGACACAGACCTTCCCCTTAGAACACCATAGGGACTGGTAGGGATTGGGGACACTTAGACCCAGCTGCTGTGCCAAGGGGGGTCTCTCCTGCTGCAGGGCCCGCGGGAGAGTCCCGCGGAGAAGAGGGCCTGGCCTGCACTCGGGCCCTGGCTCCCCCAGTTCCCGGCTGCAAGAACAGGGGTGAGTCGCTCACTCTCCTCCCTAGATGGACGATTAGCACCCGTGCAAGGGACCGGGCACATGGCGGGCTCAGCCCACAGCAGCCGTGAGCGTCCCGACCCAACGTGACACCCCCCTTCACTGCACAGGGTGGGCGCTGCGGTGTCTCCCATGGGGTGCTGGCAGGGACACCCACAGAGACCACCCAGCACCCTGCATGCAGCAGTTGTTCAGTCGATATTCTTCAGTAAATCCAGCTGATGAGGCGGGTGGGGGGCAGGTACCGCTCACGGGGTCCCCGGCCCGTGTCGCAGCCACGCTCCCAGGGCCTGCGTGGTGAGACCGGCCACGTGCAAACGCCTCGCCCTGGGACGAAACCTCCGAGAGCAGCAGCTCCCTGCTGCCGGCTGCCCAGGCCTCCAGGCCCACGGCCAGCAGACGGCACGCAGAGCAGGCATGGGTGAGCGGCCCTGCCCCCCACTAGATGGGACCCCTCCCCTGATGCCCGGCCCTCTGCTCACGCACAGGCCTGGCAACCCGCCCTTCACATTATCCACCACCCTAGGTAAGAGGAAGCCCCTGGCCCTCCAGCCGAATGCCACGCAACCCCCAGGCAGGAACGGGGGCTGAGAGAAGGGGCCCCTGTGGGGTCACTGCGGTCCAACGAGCCAGGCGCTGCCCCTCACGCACACACACAGGAGCTCGTGTGAGCACCTGCTCCAAGAGCAAACGTCTACGGACACCTCCACCTTCGCCCCCGACCTCCGGGTCTGCACTCTGAGCAGCCGGTGACCGGCAGGCAGCTTGCTTCCTCAAGGTCAGCGGGGGCCTTTCAAATGGAAGAAATTTAAAAGCCGCCACCTCCCTGTCAGGCTGAAGTCTCGGTCCTACCTGCCCGTCGCGGGCTCCGCCTGTCCCCTCAGCACACACACAGTCGGGATCAGTGCCTTCAGGGGACCCACTCCGGGTCACTGGGATGCTGGGCACCCAAACCCACTGAGCCCAGCGATGCTGCAGCTGGGTGGGCGTGGGGACCACATTTGCCCAGAGCACGTCACTCAAGAAGAATCTTTATGTAAAATATGGGTGATGGTACAGACCCGCAGCCGCCCTCACACCTGCTGGTGGGAGCGTGACGTCACACAGCCGCTTTGGAAGTGTGTTTGTCAGGACCCACTGAAGTGTGGCTCCTCATAGCCTGTGACCCCGCCCACCCAGCCCTGGACACATCCATTTAAAACGGCACGCACGTGTTCACCACGACACCTGCAAGAATGTTCACGGCAGCGCCCAGTTTGAAACAACTCCAGGTGCCCATCAGGAGCAAATAAATGGTGCTGCTCTGGAATAGTATGCACCCATGAAAAAGAACGGAGCCCAACCAGAGGCCCTAGTACAGATGAGGAAAACACACTGTGCACAAATGGGCGGAGGCTGGACGATCTCATTGAGTACAAACCGGCGACAGCAACCCGTGCTGTTACACACCAGGATGGAAAGGACCTGGCGTGGGCGCGGGGCAGGGATGGGAGCCGCCCGCCTCCCCAGCTGGGTGCCGTACACACAGCGCGCTTGGTTCAGGAGCGCTCACGCACGGCACGCGGCAGGGGAGTTTTTTGAACGTAGGCAACCTCTTAAGGGTTTTACAAAACAGAGCTTGGCTGGCATGGCCAATAAGACCCTAGTGAAGAGCTTTAGGGGAGGAGAAGAGGGGAGGAAGTAATGGTCGAGAGGGTCAGCACGAGACGCGCCCCACTGGTGGATGGCAGAGTCTTAAAGGACACGATCACACCTCCTCCAGAGGCCCGGGGCGCCCGGATCCCAGAAGCTCCTGAGTCCTCGCCACCAAAACCCACTGCCCCCTGCGCTCGGCAGAAGCCCAGCTTTGCCCCCTCTTACAGGGAGCCCTCCCGCCCCAGGGGGAGCACACCCACTCACGGAAGGCAAATAAGACCTCCCAGCTGTCCCCCACTCAGGCCACGTGGACACACCATGGGGCTTTGAAAGCTCCCCTCCACAAAGGCTGAATCTTCCACAGTCCAAACCACGGGAGAGGAACAGGGGTGGTGCCACAGTGACTTTGTAAGCGTTCGGTCTGGACGATGCGCCCGAGGCCTCCGCCACGCTTAGCAGGGGAGCACGCGCGGCTGAGACTAGTCGATGCCGTGACATGCGAAATGGAAACGTAACTGGCCCTGCATGCCTGACAACAACCGGAAGGCGCTTTGTCTCAGAAATGGAGGGAAACGGAGGCCGGGACATGAAGGGTGCTGTCAAAGGTCGGGCATGATGGGACCAGAGGCCGTGAGAGGCCGTGGGGGGCACAGACTCCAGCTCCGACACAGCGCTCTCCCCCACCCCCGACCCGAGGTGCCTCCCAAACAGCAGCCGCGCCTGCGGCCAGTGCCCTCAAGGCCGCTGAGGTGCCGACGCGCCCTGCACGCCTCAGGCCCCGGTGTGCTGCCCCAGTGTGGGCGGGAGACCCCCCTTACCGATCATGTGGTTGGCAACGTGGATTTGGATCTCCCTCTCATTCTCGAAGGTCGTCTGGCACTTAATGCACTGGTACGTCTTCTTCTGTTTGGGAACCAAAAGGAAACGGATTAGTCAGGAGGGAGAGAGGAGCAGGAAGCAGAGGCTCCTGGGGCCCGGGCTCAAGTCCCCCCAGAACAGCTCTGGTCCCCTTCCAGGTCCCCCCGGGCCATTTTCTTCCCCCCAGCTTCTGCACCCAGCTCTCTAGTCTCGGGAGAAGGGGGCCCGGGCTCACAGCCCAAAGGAGCTACTCCCCGCGGGACCCGGGAGCGCGCGCCATCCCAAGGAGCGGGTGCGGAGCAGAACCCCAGGAAGGAGGCTGAGGGGGGCCGCCCTGCTCAGGGTGCTCTGATCCACCCACCCTCCGTCCACCCACCCTCCGTCCCGTCATCCGTCCACCTGCCCGTCTGTCCTTCTGCCTACCCTGTCTGCCCATAGCCAGCCACCTACGCAGGCTCCGACGTGCATGCACACGAGGACGCGCCCCAGCGCAGCAGGAACACACGGGCCCCTCCCGGACGCGCCCCGCGCCCCGCACCGCACACCGCCGCCAGCTCCCTGCGCCACAGGAGAGGAGACCGCGGCTCACAGGCCGACGCGTCTGCCCAGTGTGCCCGAGACACACACGCAGCCTCTGCCACATGTGTGTGCCCAGCGCGCCCTGGTTCGCCCCCGTGCACAGACACGTAGACACAGAAGCACGCGTGTGTGCCCTCACACACAGGTGTGCACACACTTGCACACACACAGGTGCCCCCCACACAGACGGCCCTTGTGGCCTTGCACGCAAGGCTGCGGTGCCCGTGTCCGGGGCGCAGGGCTCCCGGCGGGGCTGTCGGTCCCAGGCTGGCGGAGCAGGGCACTCAGCCTTGGCTTCCGGCCGCAACCTTGGTCACCCCCCTCCTCACCCCAGCTCCTCCTCTCGGTCTGTCTCCCCTTCTCCATCCCCCAGAGACCCCTCCTCCTCTGGAGCTTCAGCCCCTACGAGGAGACAGTCACAGACGGGACCTGGCATTCAAAGCGCCGCCTTTGCCACGAGCCACTTCCCCGCGGCCCAGCCCAGGAGACTCAAAGCTGAGCCCTCGGGCCTGTGGCCAGGGCTGCCCCCCGAGCCCGGCCCGCGCGGCCTCGGAGTGGGTGCAGGGCAGAACGAGAAAACCGCTGCGGACGGCGGGGGCGGCGTCAGGGAGGGCCAGAGAGGGGAAAGACAGCCAGGGCATCTGGGCTTCCATTACGGGCTCAGAGCTCCCACTTCTTGGGCACCAGCTACAGGCAGGCTCTGTTCGTTCTGAACGTGTGCCACCCCTCTGCAGGCTGCACTGGCCAAAGCCCCGCGCAGGGACCCGGGCCCAGCCGTCTCCCTCCGGAGCCCGCGGTCAGAGCTGCCATCCTCGGCTCCCTGCCCCAGCCCCCGTGGACAGTTGTGGTCTAGGGGCAGTAGGCTGGTGTGGCCTGGACGTCGGTCACCCACTATAAGGTGGAGTGACAGCCCCCGGTCTGCCCCACCTGGCAGGCAGCGGCACCACGAGGGTCCGTCCAGTCGATGGAGGGCCTGCAGTTGGGGTGATGTTATTGCCGTAAACAGCGGGGGAGGCGGAAACCTCAATGCCTCAGGCTCTAGCCAGCAGCAGCCTCGGTCCCACAGGGACCCAGTCCTTCGGGAGCTGGTTGCCATGGATACGCTCCCAAGGGTCCCAGCCTGCCAGCCCCCGAGCCACCGTGCAGGCCCCCGGAGTCTGCTCTCACATGCGTGAGTCCCGGGGGAGGGAGGGGTGGGCTCAGACAGCTGGGCCCCTGCCACCAGGCGTGCCCAGGCAGGGGGGCAAGACCGGAGGCTGCGCCTGCAGCAGGGAGCGGCGGGAGCTTTGTCTTGCCCCTTTCTGCACACGGCCCATCTGCCCAGGCCCCTGGCTGGGACTGTCACTCAGCCCCTCTCGCAGCCCTGGGTGGGAGAGAGGGGGGCCTGTCGGCGCCAGAAAACCCGCCCGCTCAGCTCTGAACCCCAGCACGGCCTGGCAAAGCTGTGCATCCTGGGGTACGTGGCTCCACCTTTCTGAGCCTGTCTCCTCTCTTTGCCAAAGCAGAGGTCACAGCAAGGCTCCTAGGTCGTTGCCATGGAAACAGTGTAAGAACCAGTATCTGTGCAGTAGGGGCTCCAGGAAGTGGTACTTGAAGTGGGATCTAGGGCTGAGCCTGGGCAGGAGGAGGCCCCCCAGCAGCCTGGAGGCCGTCAGGAACCCCAGCGCAGTGGCGCGCAGCACCAAAGGGGCGGGGATAGGGCGGGGTACGCCGGGGAGCGGGGAGTGCAGGGCCCAGCCTGAGCCTGGGGGTGAGCCCCCCAGATCCCGCCCCAGCCCACCTCACCCCTCTTGCATCCAGGATGGGCCCCGGGGGTGCTGGACGGAGTGTGGGTCAAGGGCTCAGACTGTGCCGCACACGGCACCTGGGTTCCCATCCCTTCTCTGCCTCGTGCATGTGGGGGGATCCAGCCAACTTCTCAGCGGTTCTGAGCCTCCGTGGCTTTGTCTGTCAGGTGTGTGTTATGAGGACAAAGTGGATGAAAGTGCTCAGACGCACGCGCCCCTGACAGGTGAGTGAGTTGTGATTGTAAACGAGAAGACGACAGGTGATGTTCACTACGCGCTTTTATCCGCAGAGCAAAACACAGCACAGGAACGCCTCCCAGAGTTCAACACCAATAAGGACCAGCACTGGCCAATCAGAGCAGATGCTGGTGCAAAACCAGACTGGCCTCCAGGGGTCAGCTTTGGAGGTGGACACTGTTGCTGTGACTGTCACAGTTACTATTACCCTCTGGCTTGATCAGTGAGGACAGCGGCCCAGAGAGGCCCAATCACAGCTGGGTGCTGGGAGAGGAGATTTTCACCCAGCCCACCTGACTCCAGGCCCAAGTGCTCCCAAGTCCACCCACACTGGCCACCGGCCAGCCAGCTGAGGCCGAGGAGACAGAGGTGGCCAGCAGGGACCAGAAACAGCCGTGTTCAGGACCTGGGCTCATTGCGGAGTCCGCCTTCACGCTCTGCACCCCTCCTCACTCCTCTGCCCCTCCAAACCCCAGAGTGCAGGCCCCAATTCTGATCCCGCATTGAAACCCGCCCCCCCCGCCCCCCCAGCAAGCATCCCTGCCTTCCAGCGGCCACCTGCGCAGGTGGCCCGTTCCTAAGTCCTGCCTCCCTGCCAGTGGCGCCGGCAGCAGTCCTCCAGGGCAAGACAGTTTGGCACCTCCTGGGTCTGGGAACAGACAACGCTGAGCTGAGTTGGTGGGGATCCCCAGCCCACCCTATGTGACACCCAAGGGCGACCTGGGCTCGAGGCCCACCATCAGGTGTCCCCTGGGGCTATACCTGTGTGGACCTTCCAGTAGCCAGACTCTACTGCCTCACCGAAGGTCACTGTGTAGGGTCCTGGGACTCCCCTGCTCTGGGACCCCCCTGGTCTGGGATCCCCCCAGGGCAGGGTCTCTTTCTGACTTCCTCCTTGGCTGCTAGGTATCCCAAATACAATGGGTGCTCAGGACACATCTGATGAACGAATGGATGAACCCATCAATCACTGTGATAACAGTAACCGAACCGTCCCAGGGCCTCCCGGGTACCAGCAGCCGCACCAACTGCAATGATGTTGGTGACGATGGCTAACAGCACGGCGGAGCCCTGAACGCCAGGCTCTGAAGTGCCAAAGGCTCCTGCATCACCCTGGCTGGTGTGGCTCAGTGGATTGAGTGCCGGCCTGTGAACCAAAGGGTCGCCGGTTCGATTCCCAGTCAGGGCACAGGCCTGGGTTGCGGGCCAGGTCCCAGTTGGGGGAGCATGAGAGGCAACACACGTGGACGTTTCTCTCCCTCTCTTTCTCCTTCCCTTCTCCTCTCTCTAAACATAAGTAAGGAAATAAATAATTTAAAGGTTCCTGCATCCATAACCCAAAAAGCAGAGTGGCTTTGGCAGGAGACCCACCCAGCAGGTGAAGAAGCTGTCCCCCTTGATCCCGCAGACGGCAGCACCGGGACTGGGCCACACACTATCCGGGCCCTTCCCGGACGATGTCCCGGCCCCTCCCAACAATGCTCTCGGGTCGACACAGGTCCGCCCCTTTCACAGACGAGGACTTGGCAGAGGAGGCCCAGAGAAACCGAGAACAGACGCGCCCACGCAGCTGGAGAGGACCTGGGGCTCAGACGGATCCACCGCAGAACGGAGGTGCCCGACCATGGCGCGACGGAGCCGCCTCCCCGGGCTGCTGAAGACAGCGCCGCCAGGAAGGACCGAGCTCGGCCCGGCGGCTCCGCGGGTAGCCGGGGTCAGGCCGGGCGGCCGCACTTACCCGGGGCACCGGTGACGTCTGGGCGCCTTTCCGGGGCCCGCTGGCCTCTGGCGTGAGGTCCCGGTGGTCCCCCTGCACGTGGCTCTCCAGGTCCTCGGCGCTCTCGAACTTGACGCCGCACTCGGGGCAGCGGAGGCCGGCGCAGGGCCGCTCGGCCGGCTCGGGCGGGGCCGGGCCGCCCCCCTGTCCATTGGCGCTGCGGGCCACGCAGCCGGCGCAGAGGCCGTAGGGCGGCCCGCTGACGTCCAGCTTCACCAGGTCCTGCCGGCTGCGGAAGTCCTTGAGGCACAGGGCGCACTTGTACAGCTTCTGCAGCCCCTGGCCGTTGGGGGAGGACGCAGCCGCGCTGCCCGCCAGCTTCTGCATGTGGAAGGTGCCGTGGATCTTCAGCTCGAGCGTGGAGGTGACCGTCTGCATGCAGACCACGCAGCGGAAGCCCGTGAGCGAGTTGCGCAGGTCGGGGTGCATCTGGCAGTGCTCGATGAACTCCTCCTCGCTCTGCAGCGGCATCTTGCAGATGCGACAGGTGCCCGTGTCTAGGCTCTTGCTGTGCGTCACCTTGTGCTCGGTGAGCGTGAGCAGCGAGGGGAAGCGCTCGCCGCAGATGGGGCACATGTAGTGCTTGGCGGGGCCGCGGTGCGTCTGCAGGTGCTCTCGGAGCCCGTTCTCCGAGAAGAACGTCCGCGAGCACACGTTGCACTTGTGGCTGCCCTTGATGAACTCCGCCTTCTTGCGCGAGCCCTCGTCCTCGCCCGGCCGGATGTGGTGGTCCCGCAGCCGGTGGTTCTGCAGCAGCACCTCCATGGTATAGGCCGCCCCGCAGATGTCGCAGCCGTACATGGGCTCGGACGCGTCCACGTCATCCTCGCTGGCCTCGTGGCTGTTGGGCGCCTCGGGGTTCTTAAGCAGCACGCCCGGCAGGTCCGCGGGCTCGGCCTTCTTAGCGGTGGCGGGGGGCACCCCGTTGGCCGTGCCGTTCTCGGCGGCCGCGTCGAACACGCAATGCTTGTCCCGCAGGTGCTTCTCCAGCAGGAGGACGGCGTGGAAGGCCTTGCTGCAGAACTTGCAATTGTACTTCTTGCTGTGCGTGGTGATGTGGCACTGCAGCTCCACCTCCGTGCCGAAGGCCTCCCCGCAGAAGATGCAGCGGTGCGCCTTGGCCGGGTTGCCCAGGTGGCCGTGCTTGACGTGCGCCTGCAGGTCGGCCTCCTTGCGGAAGTCCCAGTTGCAGGCCGTGCAGCGGTACATCTTCTTCTCGTTGCTGTGCCGCACGGCCAGGTGCACCTGCATGGACACCTTGGAGTCGAAGACCTCCTGGCACAGGGTGCAGTGGTATAGCACGAAGGTGTGCATGTCCAGCAGGTGCTTCTGCAGGTCGTCCACCGAGGAGAACTGCTTGTCACAGCTCTCGCACACGTAGTGGGTCGACGTGGTCATGTAGTGCACCGTCAGGTGCTGCAGCAGCGCCTCCTGCGAGTCGAAGTCCTCCTTGCACTGCGGGCAGGCCTGCTTGCGCAGCAGCAGCTCCAGGTGCAGCTTCAGGTGGGCCTGGAAGCTCTCGAAGCTGGAGAACTTGAGGTCGCACTGGTTGCAGGGGTACTCGCCGCCGGAGGCGATGGAGTCGGCGCTCGCCGAGAGCCGCTGCCGCTTCGGCGAAGACACCTCCACGTCGGAGGAGCCGGGGCTCTGCTCCGCCTTGGACTTCCGGCTGTGGGCCAGCGGGATGTTCTTGTGGTTCTCCTTGATGTGCTTGGTGAGCTTGAGGATGGAGCCGAAGATGGGCGAGTTGGTGCAGTAGGGGCAGGAGTACACCTCCAGGAAGGGCTGCGTGGGCCGCGCCCCCGGGGACTCCGGCTTGGCACTGCCCGCGCCGCAGTGGGCCTGCTGGATGTGCTCGGAGAGGGCGGCCTCGGTCAGGAAGCCCATGGAGCACTGGCTGCAGAAGAAGGCGCGGCCGCCGTCGGGCGGGCCGGCGTGCGGGCCGCAGTGCGCCGCGCGGATGTGCTCCTGCAGGCCGTTGATGTCGGCCAGCGTCTCGGGGCAGTAGTTGCAGTGGAAGGCGGGCAGGCCGCCGAAGGGCGCCGCCGGGTAGGCGTGGCTCTTGTGCAGCTTGCGCACGTGCTCGTTGAGGTTGTACAGCGTGGGCACGGAGTCCAGGCAGACCTGGCACGTGTGGCTCTGCTGCGGCTTGTCCACGTGGATGGTCTTCAGGTGGATCTCCAGCACGGCCAGGCTGTGGAAGTCCCGCTTGGTGCAGTAGGGGCAGCTGTAGACCACCTTGGGCCAGCCCTGCCCGTCCTCCCGCGTCTTCTTCTGGCCCCGCAGCGGCTTCAAGGTGGAGTCTGGGGTGGAGCCACGCTCCACGGAGGCGCTGGAGTCCGGCGTGGCGCTGCTCATGGAGGCCACGCTGCCCAGCACGGGGTCCGGGCTGACGCTGTGGTTGCTGGAGTCGGGCTGCCGGTGGCTGTCCAGGTGGCAGTAGACGCCCTCCACGGAGGAGAACTGCTCAGGGCACATGGGGCACTTGTGCTTCTGGTTGGCGTGCGCCTGGTGGATGTGGGCGAGCAGGGCGCCCTCGTCCACGAAGACCTCGGGGCAGTGGATGCACTGCAGGTCGGCCTTCTCCGACAGCTGCGGGTGCCGGCCGAGCACGTGCCGCTCCAGCTCCTCCGTCTGGCTGAAGGTGTCCTCGCAGTAGTCGCACATGAAGTCGTCCTTCTTGGCCTCCTTCTCGGACTTGGCCAGGTGCTCCTTGTTCTTCTTGTGCGCCTGCATGTGGCCCTGCAGCGAGCTGGTGGACGAGAAGCCGCGCTTGCACACGGAGCACTTGAAGGGCTTGCTGGAGCTGTGCGTCTTCAGGTGGATCTTGAGGTGGTCGCTGCGGGAGAAGGCCGCCTCGCACTCGTGGCAGTGGTACTTCTTGTCGCCCGTGTGCAGCTTGATGTGGCGGTCGCGGCTGCGCTTGTGCTTGAAGAGGCGGCTGCAGTACGTGCACTTGAACGGCAGCTTGTCGCTGTGGATCTGCTCGTGACGCTTCAGGTAGCTCAGGCGGATGAAGGACTTGTCGCAGAACTGGCAGGGGTATGGCAGGCCGGTGCCCCCTTCCTCCTCACCCAGGCCCAGGTCGCACCCATCCCCGATCATCTGCGTGGGTGACGCCACATCCTTGCTGGAGGGAGACGAGGCCACCCAGGAGAGTTGCGGGTCGTCGTCACCATCTGCAGGGGGAAGGCAGAGAGATCAGAGGCAGTTCCCGGGGCCGCCGGGAGACCAGGACGGGGCCGGCTTCCCGACAGCTCGCGGGCTGAAGCTGTGCCGCTGGGCAGGCGCGGCGGGGGACGGGGGGAGGCCGGAAGCCAGTGGCCTGCGGAGCGAGTGGCAGGGGCCAGCAGGATACGGAGGGGTCGTGCCTTTCCCCTCGGCAACACCTGCCTGGGTCTCGCTGGACTAGGTACCCCTGTGGCCACTTCCATGATGTGGGGGATGCAGGCGGCAGCCTGGACAAAGTCACTGGAAATGAGACAAGTTCTGTTCCCTGACGGAGGCCTGGGGTTGCCTCCCTTCCAAGCCCTGGTCCTGGTGGGAAAGCCCACTGGTCTTCAGGGGCACAGGCAAAAGTTTGCAAGAAAATACAATGCGTGATGACGAACGCGGCTGCATCCCGCTGTCTGGGGGTGGGGGCGGATGAAGCCAAACGGCTCCCTCTGGGGGCGGACACGCAAATGAGGCAGGGAGTCACAGGCAGAGGGCACTTGAAAAGGGTCTGCAGGTTCCCAGCTCCAGCTAAGGGGGCTGCTTCCTTTGCTTCCCCTCTTCCCCAGGACTCACCCAAGTCTGCCCGGCTCCTGGGAGATGGCCTGGTGGTGACAGAGATTAGGGGATGGACCAGGACCGAGGTGGCCACAAAGCTCAGAGCCGAGGGGGCCCTTAAATCGACTGTCATGCGATGCGGTGGCGGGGGCTCACCTTGCACAGACACCTGGTGTGGCCCACCCTCCCCAGGGACAGAGGCCACCCCCACCCCTATGCCCTGGTCTTTCCTAGCCCATCCAGCCTCAGAGGAAACAACACTGGCTATTTGTGGAGAAACACAGGCACACAGGACGCAGCCAATAAAGCCAGCGCAGTTCCCGAGACGTGGCAGGGGCCGGGCCCAGCCAGTCAGGGCAGCAGAGTTCCGTGGCTCAAGTTTCGTCGGATTTAAAACTTAATAATGAATGAAACGGACCACAGGCAGTTCCGAGCAGGAGAGAGACAGACAAAAGCTCAGATTTGGCCACACCGACCTTGCACTTGTAACTCCAAGGAAATCAACCTTAGCGCCTGCCTCTCCGGCCCAGCCAGCCCAGCTCAGCCTCCCAGACGCAGCCCAGAGTCTTGCAGGGGCCACCCAGACACTCCAGAAGGTCAGGGGCGGGGGGGCGGGGGGGCATACACACACACAGCTCACACGTCACCTCCACAACCCACAAATTAGACACACACACTCACCTACACACACACACAGCCACGCCCACGTCGCATCCAGCCACATACTCTCCCAGGCGGACACATCCATCCGTCCGCTGTCACTCACGCACGCTCACCTGCAAACACCAGCATCGCACTCACACGTTCCAGGGGACACCGGCTCCTCACGGCTCCTCTGCCGTTCCAGCCCAACCCCCAGACAGCAAGAGGCAGCAAACCCGGCCGAGTGCCTGGCGGGGTCCCTCGGGGCTGGCTCCGAGCCTGCTCCCTGGCTGTGCCCCCCACTCCAGGACCCCCGCCCTGACCGTGTGAAGATCTGCCCGATGCCCACAGGCCCTGCTAGCAAAGCTCCCGGCCCCGAGCCCCCCAGCCTGGCACGGGCACCTCCCTCCCAGAACGCCCTCCCACACTGAGGCACCTGCTCCCCTGGGGGCCTCACGTTACAGGGCCCTTCCGACCACAGGGACGCAGATGCTGCCAGGCCCTGCCTGCTTATTCCCAGCTCCTGCCCGCTGGGCCCCATGGGGCACAAAGGGACCCAAGGGAGGAGGTGGCTGGAGCGAGGGAAGCTGGGGGGCCTGCTTGGGCCCCCGCCCCTGGGCAAGGCTCAACCAGCTTTTCACTGTTTTGGTGTCTTGACTCCGACTCACTCAGGCTGCCATGGAGCCCATCCTGTGCCCCCAGCAATTCTGCTAAGCACTTTCCCACGACTACCGATGGGGGAAACCAGGCCCCGCCCATTGCACTGATGAGGAAACTGAGGCACGGCCACCGTGGGCTGCCCCAGGAGGTGACTGCACCAGGACTGTCCAGTCGGCCCCCCCGACCAGAATGTGGGTCTGGATGAGGCCCTGTGGGTCAGCTGAAGAAGATTACACCCGTGCAGGGGACAAAGGGAGAGGGGACCACGTGTCCGGCCTCCAGTGCAGCCCCGTCCGGATCTCCTTTGAGCCCTCCGTAACAGGACGACGGGGACTAGCCCTCCGTCCTCATTTCAGGGAGGGGCCCACCGAGGCCAGTGAGGTGCAGGAAGAACTCATCTGCCCTCGAACCTCACGCCGCCTGCCCGAGGACAGCAGACGCCTGCGCCCCAAGCCCCGTGTTTATCCTTCTGCCTGGGAACATGCCTGTTACCCTTGGAGGGTCCGTTTCTTCAGCTGAAAAAGGAGAACCGCTGTGAGGGCCGGATGAGAAAAATCCACGGGGGAAGTCCCCGCGATGCCGTTTACGGGAACCCCCAGACAAGGCACGTTGGTGGAGGCAGAAAGCAGCTTAGCGGGCGGGTGAGGTCTGTGGGGGTCCCGTGGGGGGAGCAGGGCGTGACTGTGCGTGGGCACAGGGCAGCCTTCGGGGGTCAGGGAACCACCCTGAGAGGGGACCGTGGCAGGGCCGCGTGGCTTTGCATGTGCCCTATAAGTCCCAGAACTGCCACTTAAACAAGTGAGCTGTACGGTGTGCCGATAACACACCGGGAGAGCTAGCAGAGAAAAAGCACTGCTTGGCCAATAATAACAATGGCGCCCATCCGTACCACTCGTGACGACAACATCAGCGGCTGTTGGGCTGGCCAAAAAGTCCGTTCAGCTTTTCCCGTAAAATAAAAGACACATTTTTCATGTTCACCAATAACCTTATTGAGTTGGATGTTGTGAGTATGTCGGCTGTCTCCCGTGTGGCAGAACGTGGACTATTCTCAATTAATGTCTCGATTTGACCGCTCTCAACTTCACCTGGTCTGCCCGACCGCGGAGCATCATCACCCGGCGAGAAATCTCCAGCAGGAAACTTCACAGACCACTCCTGACGCATCTGATCCGTCACAGCACCTGCTCCTTACACGGCACGAATCTTTTTTAAGTTTCAGTTGCGTTTTTACGTTTCTTGAATACAGGACGCCAGAAACGTCCCTTATTTTCTCCCAGCTTCAATATTAAAGGGGCTACACAAAAATCGACCAATTTTGATTTTTTTAAAAATGCACGCTGATGTGACAGCTGTCACGATACAATCTAACAAAATTGTTTCGAATGAAGTTAAAGGCAAGTAAGCGCTACTAGAGCCATTTTATGGGAAAAAAACAAACGAACGTTTTGGCCGACTCGATGCACTGACTGAGCACGCCCCAGTGGCAGCGCTGGGCTAAGCGCGTCCACCCCTGCAATGCCTGTCCCTTCACCCTCACAGAGGCGAACCCCGTACCATCTCTGAGCTGAGGAAGCAGAGGCGCAAAAGGCTGAGTGACGTGCGCTCTGTCACGCGGCCAGGTGTCCCAGCCGTGCGAGCCAGCGCTCTGTGTCCTCCAGGGGCACAGCATCCCCTCACCCTGGTCCCACCAGGCTTCGAGAGAAAGAATCGACCTGCTAGGTGCCCGGTCCCCCAGGGCTGTTGTGGGGCTGCCTGGTCGGCTGTATCTTTCTACAAACAAGTTTCAAACCTAAAGCAAAGCCCATTATTCTGGGAGCGACGAACTGAGCAAGCGCTGAGATTATTATCATCAGAACGGAAGTGGAAATAAGGCGCCTGACAGAGAGGCCCAGGCAGGGGAAAAGGGCACGCTGACCAGAAAAGGCCCCAAAGCCCTGTTGCCCGGTTCAAGAGCCTTTATTCTCGTGACATCCAACCTCGGCTGCTGCCGGCTCAGCCTCAGACGCATTTTGCTTTGGGGGCCCTTAGCTTCGCGCCCTGGCCGAAGAGTCAGGATGTGTGTGCAGGCATTGGCAGCGAGAAGAGGGGGCCCTTCCTTACAGGGGTGACGGTCCCCTCGTGTGCAGGAACAGGGCAAAGGCGGTGTTCAGGGTCCCTTCAGTGGACTCGGGGAGAAGGCAGGTCCAGGGAAAAGTCCAGCTCGACCAGCTCCCTTCTTACTTCCGAGTGGACACTCGTCTAGAGTTTCCTGTGTGCTGTGCGTCCTTCTAAGAGCTCTGCACGCGTTACCTCATTCAGCCCCCTCAGCAGCCCAAGCACAGATACACTTACTATTTCATTTGCAGGTGAGAAAACTGAGGCACAGAGAGGCTCAGTAACCTGCCCAGGGCCACACAGCAAGCAGGCAGGAGAGCCAGGGACCAGCCAGCCAGCCAGGTTCTGCTCAGGGCTCCGGCACGGCCCCTCTCCTTTGGGAGGGGCTCTGACACGGGAGATCTGTGGGGAACAGCGACTACTGCCAGGGCCTCGGCTTCCCCCTCCCCAAGAGCACAACGAAATATAACAAAAGTAGAAAAATCACTTTCAAATGGAGATCGAAGTCACTTGAATATGACTAACTCTTCACAAAGGCCTGACAGGGAACGGGTTCTGTGAGCCTTTGGCTGTCTGCTGCCAGAAGAAAACCCAAACAAGCGTAAAAGAGAAGGAGAAATTTTGATAAAAATTCAATTGAGTGGAAAAGAAGAACATGAACTGGGCTTTCACGGCAGGGCGAGCAGGGTGGATCCCAAGCTTGCGCGGCCTCAGCTGCCCCTTGTCAGGACACAGCCACGTGGCTGCCACCTCCTGTCACAGGGAGCGCGGGTGGGGGCTGCCGTGGAAGTGCCCGGACGGGCGAGGCAGAGTGGCCGGTCCACAGGAGTGAGCCGAAACAGGGGCGCTTACTGCCATGCGGGACAGAGTAATACGGGAGTGAGCCCCCTGTCACCAAAGGCATGCAAGAGAAACGGTTCTGAAAAGAACACTGGGAGGTTCCCTGCTGCGGATGGGAAGGTGAGAAGACAGGATGCCCAGGCAGCTCCAGTTTCTAGGACATTCCAGGCCAGGCAGCACCACAGAAGTTACTGGAAATGACCTGATGTTCCAGACCATGGAGGAAGGCTGATGTAGAGCAAGCAAGGCACCTGTGGTAGGTATGCTGGGGACAGAAGAGGATGGAGTACAGAGTCCTCAGGAGACCTGGGCCTCGGCCACCTCCGCTGGAATACGGAAAGGGGGAATTCTGGTCTCCAAAGCCCCCTCTGGGTAAATATAAAGGCCATTTTGTACAATATTCCAACCACTCAGACTGTCTCGTGCGTAAAGGCCTGACCGTTCTTCGCCAAGCCCCAGAAGGTCTCCTCGCCATTCACCCGTTTCCTTGGGAAAATGAAAAGTGCCAAGGAGACCCCTTCCCACAGGCTGAGACCCAGTGGGCTGCCCCGATCAGGAAGGAGCCCAGGGGTGTGAGTCACTGTGGCCCAGCTCAGAGAAAGGGGCCCCAACTCCAGACGCACGGACACCGATCCCACGTGCTACAGAGGGTCCGGAGAGGACGGGGACGCCCAGGCGTGGTACGTGGTTGTGGTGGCCGAGAGCGCTGTGTTCCGAAAGCCTCTGGGCCAGGTCTGGGCTCAGAAGAAACGAGCACTGAAACCAACGGCTGTCCGCCGTGAACAGAGGTGCGCATGGACGTCATGTCAAAGGGCACTGAGCAAACTGGAGGAAGGGTCCTGGGCACCCAGGGCTCGGGAACACGTCTTTAACCATCAGGTTTCCTTCGCCAAGAAAGGAGTGGCCCATCCTCTCTGAAAAGGGGGACCTGGGACAGGGTCCCCCAAGTCCTGTTGTGCCAGCAGAGACCAAGGACAGGACGGGGGAGATACCCTGGAGCCGTGCTGCGCTCTGAGAGGGGTTTCTAGCCGGAGGGGAGGGTCAGCTCCACGCCAGGTAGACAGCAGGGCCTGCCTAGAGTGGGCGCCAAAGAACCCGGCAGCCTGGGGCTGCAGATCAGCGCCCCCAGAGCCCCAGGTGACAAGAGCTGCGAGCCGCACACGGGCTTCAGCGCAGACCCCAACCACACTTCCAACAGAGGCAGCCAGGACCTGCCGGGTGGCTTTCCAGACGTGAAATGATGCAAACAGCTCCCGGCCCCCTGGGCGTACTGCTGATCTCTTCTTGGGAAACTTCACACCTTCGCCCGCCTGGCTCTCTGCTCTGCACCCCCTGGAAACCTGGTGCAGCGGGGGAACCTGCGGCTGGAGGCGCCCTGGCCCCAGAGTCAGAACCGTTGAGGGGTGGGGGGCCTTAGGGAAGTCATCCCTCTTTTCTGGGCCACTGCTGCTGGGACAGAGGCGGACTGGGGACTTCTGAGGCCTTTGCCTGGAGCTGTGTCCAGCAAACAGTGATGAGCTTCCCTGAGAGGCCCCACGCTCCCCTCACAGCAAGGCCCCCGGCCACAGTGGGGGGCTGGCCACCAGACCAGAGCTTCCAGGCTGGGTGAGACACCCTCACTGCCTCCTCTCCAGGGACTCGGTCCTCCGAGGCAGAATCCAGTCTCAGACTAGGCCGGGGACAGGGGGGTCACAGACGGGAAGTGGGCAGTGCCTGCCCGTCCCTTGCCTTCCACCAGGTGCCAGCGCGGGCCATCCCTCCCAGACACCCCGACTCCATCACACCCAGGCATGTAGAATTGACACAGTGCAAGGCGGGGGGGGGGGGGAAGTGTCCCATAGATAAACAGGAGTTGCTGTTTATGGAATGTTTTCTATAAGCCAGCATTTTCTCCTCTGGTTCTCACAGCATCGCCATGAGGAGGGTACAATCACCCTTCCGTTCTTCCTCACTGCAGACTGAGGCTCCAAGAGGGAAAGCCACTTCCTGGGCACACAGAGCTGGCAAGTGGCCAGTGCCAAGCCCCCCACCCCCGACACACACACACACACACACACACACACTCACCACTAGACCGCACTGCCTCTCCAGGCCCTGGCTGCCACCCCGCGGCCTGTCTCACTGTAGAAGCTGCTCCCCCTTGCTCGAGGCTCACCACACACCTGCGCCGTGCCAGGCCCTGGGGTTCAAGGTGAGCCTGGAGGAGTCCCACGGCCACACCCCACCTGCCACAAAGGCCAAGTCCTGTCCCGACGGAGCTGGCCGCTTTCCCCACGTGCCGGCCGACGCGTCAGGCTGCGAGCAGGGCCTGCACCAGAGGCAGGCCAGAGAGGGGGCCGAGTGGCGTGGTGGCTGGCCTGGAGGACAGAAGGAGGACACCAGCCACAAGCCAGTTCTGGGGGGCAGGGGGCGTTCTAGAAGCTGGCAGGGCAAGGAAACAGCTCTGCCCCTCAAGCCTCCAGAGAGGAACGCGTCCGGCCGACAGCGCAATAGCCCAGCGAGACCACGTCAGACTGCTGCCCGCAGAACTGTCAGGGGGTCCCTTCTGTTGTTTTAAGCCACAGAGCCCACGGTAGCTTCTGACGGCAGCCCCAGGAAACGCACGCAGATTTTGGTTCCCAAAGTGGGGAGCTGGGGTAACCAAGACCAGGAAGTGCAGAAGTGACTTTGGGGGCGGGCAGTGGGTCGCAGCTAGGAACTTCAGTATGACAGAAAAAGCCCGTGTTGCCTTAAAATGATCGTTCGTAGACACACAGATGGTAACGACTCCCAGACACCCCTCCCCCTCACCTGAGCGGGACTGTCACGCCGAAGGGCCGCCGGACGCACAGGACAGGAGGGAGGCACGTGCCTTTCCCCTTGGAGCGTCCGACCTCACCAAACACGCAGCCTGCCCGCTGTTCCATCCCTTAGACAAATTTACTTAGTACTGATATTGAAAATGCGATTGAGCTTGACTTTTATTGCAGAAATTAAACAGACCAGGAAAAAAAATGGAAGCCAGCATGATCAGCTCGCCCGAGAGCTGGCTGTGACCGAACTCACTGGAAGTGGACGGTGCTGATGGGGCCCTGTGGGAAAGAAGGGCCCCCCCCCAACCTGCCCCTACTAGAGGCGCCCCAAAGAGGGGGTGCTCGTTACTAGTGGAGGGGTTCAAAAGGTTTCCCTGTCGCCGCCAGGCCTGGGCCTCTCTCGCACCCCGACATCCCCCTGCCCGCCTCCCGTCTACTCAAGGCAGAAGGCAGCTTCTCCAAAGTCACCTCCAGGAACCTCCTCGGAACAACACGGCCGAGGCCCGGAGCAAAGGGCTCTCCGCTCGACTCGAGAGAAAGCAAATGCTTTCGGTGTTGAATCACTGTTTTTGTTGACTCCCTTCAGAGGCCGGCGGAGCCCACGTTCTGCCGCGTTCGTGGACCTGGGACTGGAAACAGCTGTGTTCTAATTACATGGAAAGTGCAGCAAACATCCCTTTTATCACAGAGTGGAAATCTGTTAGCATCTGTCTCTCCTTTGTTTCTTCCACAAAATACAAGCTTGTTTCTACATTCTTCTCACCTGTAGCGGTGATTAAAATTCATTATAAATGAAAGGAGCGAAGAGACGAACGAGATCCTCTGTGTACCGTTCTAAACTCAAATTGGAAACAGCTGTTTGCTAATTCATGCTGCGCTGCTTGGTCGTGCTCTGCGAATCAATAAAGACTCACCCTACTGCTGCAGAAATTGGGGGGTCGTCCACATATCTAACTCGGCGCCGGATCCTGCAGGCTGGATGGCGGTGGCAACCCCTCCGACTGCCTTCGGAGGGCCGCCAGGGGCCTCAGCTGGAACGCCAGAGACGTCTACCACGGCCCTACAGGGAACCCCAAACTCAGAACGCCTGACGCCTCTCCCCCAGGCACGGACCCTGGCAGGACCAGAAGGAAACCCCGAAATAGTCTCTTCGTCTCCTCCCCTCTCCCGGAACCACAAAAAAAAACAAACAAAAAAAAAGTCAACTCTGATTTAACGCAAACAACACACATCCTCCAGCTGCCGGAGGGAACAGCAAAATTAAAAGTCTAATTGGTACCCGGAACAATTTAAAACTATTAAGTATAGGTGAAGCTTTTCTGTAAGAAAATAATCCTGTGATTGGGATTAAGCTTGTTTGGATGGCATTCTTCCATTCCCTGCGTTATAGCAGCAGAAGTCAGCGCTACAGTCTGGAAGTCTTCAAAGCTTCTAAGAAGCGTTCATGCATCTCCTCTGCCAACGTCAGGGGAAAAGGCACGTGGCAGCCAGAGCTGCGCCCCATCTGAGGCTTTGACAGAGTGGATGTTCTTTCTCCTTTATGGGGAGAGAGGTGCGCAGCACTTCTGGAAGCCCATACTGCCACTACCAAACCTGCTCTGTCCTGGCTAACATGCCTCCAAAGACACTGCCTCCAGGAAGTCTTCCTGGACTCCCCCTACCACTGTTGGTATCCCTCCCTGACCTCTGGGCTCTACCATAGGGCCACTGCTCACCCTGAGCTGTGCATCTTGGTAACACTGTTTAGTTTTGAGTCCTTGGGGCACCCCTGGATCCAGCGCACCCTTTCAGTCCTGGGACACAATCACACGGAGCCACTTTTTAAACTTCAGACCGGAATCACCTCCCAGCTGCCGCCAACGGCAGAGCCCTCTGCGTGCCAGGCACCGTGCCGGTCTCCTCATAACGTCGAACTCGCTAAGTCCTCACTCCGACCCTGTGCTGGGGCCCCAGCTCTACCCCCACTTACAGGCCAGACACCTGAGACCCACAGCCGGCGCAGGCCCTGAGTTCCACAGCAGTTTGTGGAGCGTGTCTGGAATGATCCCTTATTTCTCCCCAAAACCCATCAAAGCCACCCACTGCCATGAGACAGCATGCCTTGCCCGGCCCAGCCTCTGAGCCACGGTGATTCCCAACAACGCTCCCCCATGGCCCCCGGCCACCACACCCAGCCTGGAACTCAAGGCCAGCTCTGCTCAGCTCCCAGCACCCATCCCCAGGTGCAGAGGCCCTGCAGGGCTGAGGGCCAGCCCCCCTCTGGTGTTCGTCTGGGCCTAAGGGGACAGCAGTCCACTGCCTCCCGGGGGTCTTCAGGGAGTGGGCGGGGACCTGTAGCTTCCCCTTGGGGCAGGCCAGCGGGTGCCAAGATGGCGTCGTCCCAGGTGGGGTCAGGAGAGACTGCACCTGAAGGAGGTACCACCTGGGAGGGCAGGGGACACTCAAGTTGGGCTCTGCAGAAGGGGTGAGGTCTCCACGGACCCACGTTCCCCAAAATGTGGCAAAGGCACCGTTGCTAGCGCCCTTGATGAGCTCAGGGGACGGGCAGGACAGACCTACAGGCCACTGATGCACAAAGCGCACGCTGGCTCCCCTCAGCTCCCTTCCCAGCCCCGCCCGCGGGCCGAGGAGCAGGCCTCCGAGGGGTGCTGCATGGGAGCCACATCCATTCCAGCCATGGGGACAGACCCCAGGCTCAGGGTGTGGGGGGCGGGACAGCTTCTGGCTGGAGGGTCCCCCTTGCGGGGACATGGCACCCCGCTGTCACCTGGGTACCCGGAACTGCTGCTCTTGGGCTCAACCAGATCCCCCCGTGGCCCCGCACCTGGAGAACTGAGGGGCCTCCATTATGGGGGAAGAAGGAGACACACCCCAAACACTTGCCCTCCGCCCTCTCCGCAGCCTCTGAGGCAGTCACAGGCTCGGTCCCGTTTTACAGAAGAGGACACTGAGGCAGGAGAGACGAAAGGTCACCTTGCAGCCGCAGCAGCAGGCACTCCAGGGGCGCTGATGCCCCCAACAGTGGCCCTAACCCAAGGGGTCTGGATCCACTGGGCCCTGGCAGAGCCCTTGCCTGGGGTGTTGGCACTTAAGACTCGGGGGTCCCCCCAGAATTGAGCCCGGGCCTGCAGCGGTGACCTCACCCTCCGCCACAACACTGATGCCTTACTGCACCTCCAGCCCCTCCCAGCTGGTACCCAGGGCGCGCGTCCCAGTCGCGGGCCCAGAGCGCAGGAACCCCGCCGCAGTGGTGGCCCGGGATGCCGAAGCCCAGTCGATCCGCCTCCGCGGCCCATGCGGTGCCCCTGCCAGGATTTGCCTGCTCAGGTCACCCGCAGGCCACTGTCCAGACTGTGGCCTGGACTCCGCATTGTCCTTCCACCTGCTGTAGGCCCAGTGTAATCCTGCACGCTTGTCCTGGTGAAATTGCGGGTACGATGTTCACTAACACCCAGGAAAATGCATCCCTAACTGCTTCTTTAAAAAGTGCATTAAGCCACCCAAAACTGCGCTGCGCATCCCTAAAAGTGGTCAGGCCCCGCTGTGCTCTGGCCTCCGCTGGGCGCGATACTGTGGCGGTCCCCTCCAGGCTGCATCAGGGGCGGTGGGACAGTGACTGGCCACAGGCAGGCAGGGAGAAGGGGTGGGCCAGCCCCCGAGGAGGGCAGGGCCCTAGGATCCTGCTGGGGGACAGGTGCAGCAGTGTCTCTGCTCTGTGGGCCCACACGCCTTTTATACTCATCCAAACCCACGACTCAGCAGAGAAAATCCCCATTTTCCCCAGATTTTCATGTTTCAGCCTCCAGAAAAATTGCCATCACAGGCTTTATTGCCAGGCTGTGGAGCCCCAGTGACAGCAGACCGGCCACTCCGCCTGCGGTTGGGGCTTCGTGCAGAGAGGTGGGGACAGTGGCCACTGGCCCAGGGCCACAGTGAGAAGTAGGGGCCTCGGTGGCTAGGCTGGCGAGTCCCGTCCCTCCTGGAGACAGCCATGGCCGAGGCCATCCCTGACTCAGTTCCCACATATGCGGCAGGGTGGCGAAAATCCCAGACCTCACGACTGAGTGTGCGGTCTCCGGGTCCCTCCATGGCATCGCGGCCCCCAGGCACCCGTGCTGACGCTGCCTGAAGGCCACCCCCTCCTTCTGCTGTGACCAGGCCCTCCCCTCACGCCACACTGGGCCCACGAGCGAGGACAGGCCTGGACGAGTCCACACAAGCTGCATTCACCGAGCACGTAGTACAAACCACGGTGACTTCCCGTCTGTTATTTTTTCCTCTGTTATTAGTCACGGCTGCTCTGCGCGCATGGAAACACTTAAGCCACACATCTTTTCATGAGATTCATTGTGTAGAGGCGGAGCCTGAGGCCCAGCTAACCACCCACTGTGCACAGGGGATACTGAGGCCCTTGAGGTCTGAGGGAGGGACCTGCCCCAGGGCAGAGCCAAGAGGATCTGGCTGCCTGGCTCACGGAAAATGTCGGTGTGGCTGGAGTTATGGAATCCCCTCCCCCAACACACACACCCAAGAGGGGACTGAGGAGACTGACATGGCCCAGCAGAGAGCAATCCATCACCCAGGACCCTGCACATGCTGGTCACCCTGAAGGTGTGACGCCTCCTCCTCCCAGGGCATCTGTGAGAGGGGACACTGGCCCCAACCCAGCTCAGGAGAGCGGAATCCTCGCAGGCAGTGCGAGGCTCGCTCCTCTCAGCACCAGGCACACAGTAGGTCTGCAGCATTTGCTGAATGCTCCATGAGCGAAGGAACGAATGAGGGTTTCAGCCAGGCCACCAGCCAGTGCTGGGCGCGGGGCTAGGAACAGGCTGGGTGTGCCTCGCCCCCTCGGCCAGCCCTACATCTGACAGCTCTGCAATGGTCCCTGCACACGTCCTTCCGAGGATGCCAGTAGGGTCTCCCCACAGGTACTCTGTGCTTAGACCTGCCTGGAGACCACGCTGAGTAGCCCCTAATTTCAGGAACCCTGGGAGCCTCCACTAGATGCCTGGCAGCGACTATCTGCTTGAAGATTAAATAAGTGAATGGATGGACGAACAGAAGCATTTCGGGTCCTGGCTTGGAGGAAGCACTTGGCTACTATGGCATGAATACATGAAGGATGGATGGATGGATGGATGAATGGATGTTTAATGAGTAATAGTAGATGGATGATGCATGGATAACAGATGAATGATGGAGAGATGGATGGATTGACAGACGGATAGACGAGTGAATGATGGATGGATGGATGGATGGACAGATGGTAAATGGATTAATGAATGAGTGACCCAAAAAGCTAATGAGGAAGAAGGTACAGGAGCCACCCGAGGAGGCCTGCGTCGGGCGGAGGCTCGGGGGCCGGGAGGGAGGAGGCTGCGGCTGGAAGTCCAGGAGTTAATGAGTTTGACCACTAGCCTGACTGTCAGGGCCCAGAGGGGCCGCCTTCTGCAAAGCCTGTCCAGTGTCCCCGCGGTCCCTGGGGGGTCCGCACATTGTGGCAGAAAGCAATTAGTTCAGTCTTCAGTGCGGCCTGCATTTGTCACTCTCTTATTCGAGAGAACGTCTCAGGGACAGGGTGAAAGCAAGGGTATGTGGGAGCAGGGGGCGCAGGGAGGCAGGCCGGGCTCAGCTCCCGCCTCAGCCTGAACCCCCAGAGAACGGCATTAAAACAAAGGAGATGTCAGGGCTGATAGGGAGGGAAGGGGGTGGCTTTTATTTATTCAGACCGGAGCACAACAAATGAATAGATTTACTAAGATAATAAGCTGAGACTCCACGCTCTTAAAGGCACAAACGCAGCCATGTGATTTGGGGTGGGGTGAGGGGTTTGCACTTTTGTCTATGGAATGGGGCACCCTCAATGGATGGGTGACGCTGTGCCTACTTATGCATGTGTGTAAGCATGCACACATGTATGCATGTATGTCTTCCCCACCAGGGACCTCCCTACTAATTACCCAACAAACCAGCGTGCCGTCTCACTGGAAGGACACAGTCCAGCAGACCCTTGTAAGGTTTCCTGGGGAGAAGCAGAGCCAGCGAAGCAAACACGTGTGACCCCTGGGTTTGTCCTGCCCTGCCTGTGGGGCTGACAATGAAAAGGGAGCACTGCCCATTCACCTTGGGAAACTCCATTAATTAATTAATTAACCCATTCATCCATCCATCCATCCATCCATCCATCCTCCATCCATCCATCCATCATTCATCCATCCATTCATCATCCATCCATCCATCATCCATCCACCCAATCCATTCATTCATCCAGTCTTTCATTTGCCAAGTGTTTACTGAGCACCTAGTCCCAGCCAGGCTCTCTCCAGGTCCTGGGGCAGCGACACCCCAGGAAAGCCCTACCCCATGGAGCCTGCATCCCAAGGGCATTAGAAGCCCCGGAGCCAGAGAAGCCTGGGTTCACATCTCGGCCCCACCGTGGCCAGCTGTGTGACCTCAGGTACATTACTGGACCTCTCTAAGCCTCGCCAAGGGGGCACATGGGCAGCAAATGCCTCCTGCCTCCTCTGGCTGGGGCGAGGATTAAATTGGATAATCCAGGTCAAGCACATGGCCCAGCACCGGGCACGTGGAAAGGCTCAATGAGATATTACCGCGTGTCATTTCCAGGTCAGTGGCAACAAGAGGTTGGCCACAGCGATCCCCGCTCCTGCCGGGCCACACCTCCCACCCTTCCCTGTCCTCACACCGCCATCCGGGGCTGGAGGAGGCGCCGCCAATGTCACGTTATAAAGAAAACTGACCCCACCGCCTTCCCACGGAGCCCATCATGGAACCAAACACAGAGGGGCCCTTGAGGGGACCCCATGCCCCCCCTACTCAGTACTTAAGTCCCTTCTGTATCAAGGTTTGGTTTCATCCAATGATGGGGAACTCATTCCCTTTGGGCTTCCTTAGCAAGAAGAAACGCTGTCCTGTGAGCTGTAAAGGGGGATCTGTGGGCCACCTCTCAGGGACAGAAACGGCAAGAGCCCTCCCACTGTCTCCCAGGAGGAGAAAGAAGCCATCACAGTGGCCGGGCAGCCATTTTTTAAGTGACATTGCAATGCCCACTCATTTAGCCCCGCGCCAAATATCAGTCACCAAGTGCCTGTTCTGCCAGCCCCGCTCCAGGCTCTGGGGATGGGGCCGTGAGCCTCAGAGTCCTGGTCCTCACGACAAAGGGGGGAGACTGATAACAAAGCACTAAATGCATCTGGCGTAAGTCAGGGGGATGCCAGGAAGAATCGGGGAGAATGAACAGCAAGGGGGGAGAATGAAAGGGCGGGGGGATGCTACCTACACAGATGACAAGGTGACACCTGAGCAGAGACCTCAGGCAAGCAAGGAAGCAAGTCACAGCAGACGTGGAGGGAGAGCCTCCAGGCAGGGGGCTGAGCAGGTGCCCTGAATCGGAGCAGGCTACCCTGGGCGCCTCCCAAACCCCCAGTCCCCACAATGCCAACGTGACGCTGAGTGAAGACACTTGTCCCGCCTTCAGAGCTCACAGGTCAAGTGACTCATTCCCACAGGGACCACAAATACAGCCCCACAACAACTCACTGTGTGACCTGGCGCTGCCCTCTCAGCCTCTCTGGTCTTGGTTTCAGCAACAGCTCGTCGGGGCTGAGCACCCTCCAAGGAGGCGCTGCCGGGGGAGGGCGGGCCCCAAGGTCCTCCCACGCTGTGCAAGACGCACCCACCACTCCTCTGTCCCATCGCGCCATTCCCACGCCCGCGCCAGCAACGCCACGCAGGATTGGTACCCTTGCCAAAATAGCTATTAACCCAGTAGCCAATAATAACACGTTATCCTATCAATTTGCCTCTGAAACGCTGTGTAATTGCCGAACCCAAGTTTGCCATCTCGGTAGCTTAGTTACGACATAAACAGAAAGGAGCTCCTTCCCGAGGAGAAGGCTGGCCACGAGAAACGGCCGCCCACCTACCAGGGATGCCCCCCAGGCGCGGGCCCACGGGAATCACGGTCTGGTGCCCAGCAGTCCAGAGGCCCGTCTTGATACCCTCTTGGCACGTCACCTCTGCGACCATGCTGGCTTTGTGGGTGGCACGTTTGGGCCCAGACACCGGCACTCCGGCAGCCTCCAGCGCCTGGCCAAGACCCACGGTCTGGGAAGTGGGACAGACGCAAGGGTGTGTGAGGGGGTGGGAGCCAAGGCACAAAGGGGCCCGCCCGCAAGCGCTTAGGGTCGCACCGGCCCAGAGGGCACCTGGGCCTTCATCAGGGACACAAGCCAGGCTCCTCACAGGAGACAGAGGGGCAGGAGGCCACCCGGTGGAGCACTCAGAGAAGCACAGGGAGAAGCAAAAGGCAGGGCCAGACCCAGAAATTGGGGTGCTTCCCAGGGGCCCCGCCCCACCTCAACACTGCAGGGCCCGACGCGATCGTTCCCCGGCCACGAGTGCCTCCCAGCCCCTTGCTCTTCCTCTCCCACTCCAGGAAAAGTCTCCTTCCTTCTGGTTGGAGTCCCCCTCGCTTCCCGGCGAGCGGGAGCCTCCAGTGGGATTCCTCGCGTCCGGTGCAGACACCAGCCTGTTTTGTTCCTTGTCCCCTCCAGCCCTGCCCCCCTTACCTCGTCCCCTGCTCCCCGGGGCGCCCCAGGACAAGCTGGTGGATGCTCCTGTTCCCAGCACCCAGCAGCGGGCAGGCGAGGGCTGGAGAGGCGCTTTCCGCTGCCCCACGAGTGACCTCAGCCCCGGGACGCATCCCCACCCTCGGCCTCAGCCGGGAAGGATGGGCCAAGCGCTGCTCCCGCCACAGCATTTGGCGGAGCATCCAGCTAGTGGGGAAAGAAAGGGCCTCGGGGAGGGGGGTGGGGGTGGGGGTGGGAGGAGGAGACAGGAGGCCAAAGGCCCGGCCACTGGGCCAGATGTTGACCCAGCTGAGGGCCCCAGGCCCCAGGGGCGCCTGGGAAGTTCTAACGCCCTCCCCGGCTCTGGGTTTCTTGCAGAGACGGGGGGTCTGGGCCCGCACCCCTCCAATGCCTGTCTCTGAGGCTGAGGTTGAAGGAGGAACACAGGGACAGCTCAGGGGCTGCCAGGACAGGGTGGGGGACAGCCCCTCAGAGGCCCCTGGGCGGGGTGGGTGGGGTGCGGTCTGCGGGAAGCGCTCTCAGCAAATGGAAACCAGGCCGCAGAAGCGGGCCGGGCCAAGGGCCCTGCACAGACAGCCCCAGGGAGAACCCCACCACTTGCTCGCTAAAAGGTGCCCAACCGGAGCGAAAGGCAGTGTTAGGACTCCGAGAGCAGGGAGGGGCCCGGCCGCTCGGGCAAGACTGGAGGGGCCCCTCCTCCTTGGTGCTCGGCGCACCCCTCGTTGCTGGCACGCAGCACTCACCCCCAGGCCTGCTGGGGGCTTTGGTCAGGTTTCCAGCAGAGCCGGCCGCAGCTGCGTCCTGGGCCTGGGAGCAGGGCCACGCCGGGCCAGGCAAATGGGACTCCCCTCTCCTACCATGTTCGTGTCTGGAGACTCAGCACTGAATCCTCACCCCACGGCCCAGGGACACGTGACGGGGGCCGGCGTGGAGTTCAGGAAGTGTGGCCATCACCCGCCACTGGTTCCTTCATTCATTCACTCGTCCAGTTAGTGGCCAGGTGTTGGTGATGTGGTTACTGCCCACTGGGCACCTTGGTGCCGGGGGTGCAAGGGGGCCCCACAGGCCCAGTCCCTACCCTGTGATGGAGACAGATGTCCTATAGGTTGTGATTCCTGCTGTGACCGGTGGCGTCTGAGAGGCTGGGCTGGGGTGCAGGAGGGCTTCCTGGAGGAAGCAGCCTCTACATGGAGACCAGCAGGATGCGTAAGAACAAGCCAAGGCAATGCAGCTGGTCTGGAAACAGAGTCCAAGTAGCAGCAGCAGCACCTGCAAAGGCCTGGAGGTGAGACTAAGGCCTCTGACCATCTTCACTGAATCACCTCTGCTCATGCTCAGCCGGGCTGGGTGTCCTCCACCCCACAGACTCGGGGTGTGGCCCGGTACCCTTAAGGTACTTCTACAGGCTAAGCCCACATTCAAGCCCGTCTTTCCCGACTCAAGATCTTGTTTAAAATGTTTGCAAATGTTTATTTTTAAAGGGGGATGGGAAGAGAGAAGGGAGTTGTGAAGGTCTTTCTCTTTTCAGGAAAAAAAATTAATAAATAAATAGAGCCTCAAGAAAAGGGCATGGAAAGGTCTCTGCATCTGTAACCACTGAACAAATTAAAATTAGCGCATTTAATCAGCTCCTAATGGCCTGGCTGTCCCGAGTGGGCCCAGGAACACGGCAAACTTCACAGCAGAAACACACAGGCCAATGTCAGTTTATCCTACAACAAAGGCCTTTTCTAAATAGTGCGATCAAAACACAGCGAAGGCTAGGGAGACGGGACACAACCCAGCCCCCAAATCCTGGTGGGCCCCCCCACCACCCAGCTTCATCCCTTTGAACAGGAGAATTGTTCTTTTGGCTTTTGTTCTAATTATCTAAACATGTGCGCGACTCTGCTCTACAACGTGGTTTCACCAGCAAAGGAGGTGCATCCACCCCCCACCATGCGTTCCTGGGGCCCCAGCCAGAGCCCTGTGCTGCCCACACCTCCCCCTCGCTGTTCTAGCAGAACCGCCCCCCCCCCCCCACACAATTCCATGCAGTCACATGTGCACAGCCGCGCAGGCAGGGTGGTGAGTGTCCATCCACCACACACAGGCACACAGTGCACACAGCCCTTGTTCCAGGCTCACAGCTGCAGGCGGGGGAGCCACCAGTCACCAGACCCCCCCCCCGGCGGGGGGGCCGCTATGCACACACCTGAGGCCCCGGCTGGTGGCAAAGACCCTTATTTCCCTGGAGGAGTTTTTCCACGCAACTTGCCACCTGGGCTAAGTCATTAGGACAAGCGGGTGGGGGGGGGTTGGGAGTAAAAGGCCAAGGAGGGGCCGGGAGGGTACACAGTGGTGGGGGGGACGGGCGCGGGCACAATGCCAGGGCGAGCACAGCCAGTGGCTACTCCCAGCCCGGCAGGCTGGCTCCGCAGCCAATGCTGAGCTCACCTTCCCGTCCCACGGCCTCCAGGCCAGCCGACCTGCCGCCATGGGCTTAAGCCCACGGGGAAACAGGCCAGGCTGGGCTCGGATCCTGGGCTCCACCACGCCCGAGCTCAGAGCCTCCATAAAATGGGAGGCGGGAGCAGTGCCATGCACAGCCATGCCAGTGGCACTGCAGGGCCGGGAGGCTGCCGCGAAGAGCAGCCCGCGTACACGCTCACCGCTGCTTCCATTCCCACGCGGGGGCCCAGCGGCCCAGGGACAGTCGGGCAGAGAGCGAGTGGCCCGGACCAGAGCCGGTGGCTTTACAGTGTTCAAGTCCTGAGCCTACCCTGAGCCCCTGGTGAGGAACAGGGATTACAAAATGTAAATGGAAGAAACAGAACGGGCGTGAGGGGTAACTAAGCAGGACGCCAGAGCTGAGTCTGCAGGTCAGGAGTCCTCCCAGGTTGTTGCTCCAACTCCCCACGTCCACGCCAGCAGCCCCTCCGGGGAGCTATGATACGGGCAACACAACTGGGCCCCCGGGGAGCGTTCAAAAGAGGGGCCTGGATACGGGGTCCATCCAGCAGGTCCCACCAGGAGGGTGGTGACTGTGACCACTCCTGTGTAGGGACCCCCTTCTCCACTGGACTGGCAGGGCCCACACTGACCCCAGGTACAAACAGACACAGCTTCCGTAGGCCAGCCGAGACTCAGAGCCACCTAAGGCAGCCTTGGGCCAGCACACAGCTCCTTAGCTAACTCCCCAATGCTGGCAGATGACACCTCCAGTCCCAGCCCCGCTCCCCAACAAGCACCTAGGAGGACAGAACCGGGGGCAGTGGAGGTTTAATGTATGAACTTGGGGTGAATCTTGGTTCTTCCACACGTGTGCTGTGTGACCCAGGGAAACTCACCTACCCTCTCTGAGCCACGACCCTCAACGGTACAAGGAAGGCAGTAACAATGACTGCCAACCTCCCGGACTGGAGGGTCAAAGAAGAAGCTGTCTGGGAAGTGTTCAGTTCAATGCATGCTGCAACCCCCAAATCGGAGTCCTCAGTCAACACAGGGAATGGGGGAGGGGGGCCAGGAACAGTCTCGGATCTGCCTCATTCCCTACAGGGTCCCCCTAGATGCCTAGGCCGCCACAGTCAACAGATAGTTGCCCCATAGACCTCCACATCCCTGAACTGAGCGCAGCGGGCAGTGGGCAGGGCAGCTCAGGGCACGTGGCCTGGCCATCAGACCCTGGTGAGTATGGACCCCCCCTTCTAGGGTCTGGGCGCAGGTGGCAGGAGATGGGCCCAGAAGCCTCTCAGAGAGCCCCACACTTAAAGGAGAACACAGGGAAAAGATGGTGGGTAGTAGTGCCCCTCCCGCCGTGTTACCCCCACACAGGTGGCTGCTGGTCCTGCCTCCCTGCTTCTAGGCCACGGGGCCCCGCAGTCTCCCTCACACCCTGAGCCCTGGTGTCCCCACACCTGCCCTGCGCTCACCTCTCACGGCTGTCAGCTGCGAAGTGCCGTGGCCACAGGTGGGACCACTGGGGACCCCAGGGGTAGCCAGGGGAGGAGATGCCGAGGGCAAGCTGAACCTGCCCTTTCCCCTGCCTCTGGGCAGCGGCCAGAGAAGGAGACGCTCCTGCTGTGGCTGGACGCTCCCTCCGAAGCTGCAGGACGCCGGCTGTGGCCCACTGTCTGCCAGCTTGGAGACAAGGCCACCCCACACAGCACACACCAGGTGTCACCAGCTGGCGGATGTGAGGGTGTTCCCAGCCCCGACCCGCAGCCGCCCGGAGATTGCAGCAAGAAAGCGGGCTGTGTGTGCACTTGTCTGAGCTCAGTGGGGGCCCAGCGAGGCAGCAGACCCCCAGGGCCCAGGCCCAGGAAGGAAGGGAGTCGGGACTACCCATCAGGCCACAGGGCTGCCCCCACCTGTACTACCTGCCATCAGAGAGGCTCGGACGCAGGACCCTGCCTGCCAGGGAGAAATGGGGGGACACAGGGAGCCAGGCCCTGCGTTCCCGTCTGGCTCACTTCTGCCCGGCGGCATCTCCACCAAGGGCAGCCCCCAACAGAGGCTGGTTCCCCAAGTACTCCAGCTCCCTCTGCTCCAAAAGCTGCGAAATCCAAGCGAACCACCGCGCCGCCTCACTGAGCCGACACCGGCCAGAATTCATCTGAAAAGGGGATTTTCTTAATTGCTGCGTTTTACAACCCAAACAGCAGAGAGATGGTGCAGCTCGCTGAGAACACTGGCTTGAGGCAACGGCACCGAAAGTGTCACACATGCACACACGTGCACAACACATGTATGTGTGTGCATGTACACATGTGTGCGCGTGTGTCTGTCAGGGGTGTGCATGGATTGGCGCCTCGAGGACATGGGCAGAGGTGCCGCCCATGAGAAACGCTCAGTTCTCTTAGGGAGTCAGGCTGGAAACAGTGGGGGGCGAGGATCTCAAAAGAGATGTCTTGTCAGGGAGCAAAAACCAAGTACATAAATAAAGAGAGGTTCACCCCCAGTCTTCCTAATTGCCTTCCTTCGCAGGCAGAGACGGCTCCGCACCCCGCAGTCCCTTTGGAAGGCAGTGTCGGAGCCAACAGGATCCCCATGACTAGGAAGGTGGGGTGGCCCTCATTAGCTGTGCGCAGCTGCCCAGGGGGGCACGGGAGAGACGGTGTCAGCAGCCCTCCCAGACAAGGAGGACTGCCCCCCCCGGGGGGTGGGGGGAGAGGCGGAGGGACAGAGAGCAGACAGCCACCTCTGATCCTGTGGCCGCGGACCCAACCCCGCCCCAGCACAAACCCTGCCCAGGAGGAATGGCACCAGTGAGGCCCACCCTGCACGGGGGCAGCAGGGACAGGGACGGGAAAGGCAGGCCTGGCCAGGTGGCTCAGTTGATTAGAGCATCATCCCAATGCACCAAGGTTGCAGGTTCTATCCCCAGTCAGGGCACATACAAGAGTCAACCAGCGGTCCTGACTGGTGTGGCTCAGTGGGTTGGGCGCCGTCCAGCAAAGTGAAAAGTCCCCGGTTCGATTCCTGGTCAGGACACAGGCCTGGGCTACAGGCTTGGTCCCCAGCTGGAGGCACGTGCAAGAGGCAACCCGTCGATGTTTCTCTCTCACATCCATCTTTCTCTCCCTCTCTTTCTCTCTCCCTTCCCCTCTCTCTAAAAATAAATAAAATCTATTTTTTTTTCGGTTTAGCAGAGTACTGTGAAGCGAGTAATTGGCTGAAGGGAGTAAAATGCCCCACGACCCTGGAGAGGCTCCCCCACCACCACCCCTGCGCCCCACTTGTGCAGGGCTGCACCCCTACCCGACACCCTCAGAGCCCAGCCGGTTCCAGAATTCGGTTGTGCTGGTTCTAGGCAGGTACCGCTGTGCATTTGCTGAGTATTGGGAACACCTCAGAAGCAATCAAACGTATTGATATTTCTGCAGCAGAACAGGGAGATGTTCACCAACATGAATTAAACAGACTATAAATAGCTTTGCATCGGCCAGGTCAAATTTGCTGTCAAATGAGCTACCAAAAAAAATAATACAAAAGAAAAATCAGGTTTCAGGCTTCCTGGAAGTCAGGATGGTGACCAGGGATTACAGGCCTGGAGTGTCTCTTTGACCCCAGGGGGCGGCAGGTCGCTGTTCCTGCTTTCCGGAAGTGGACGGCGAGCTCGGAGAAGCGATCAGTAACTGCCCGGCAGGCACGGCGCAGCAGTGGGCAGCGCCACGCGGTCCGGTCCGAGGGTCGGCCCTGTAGTTGGCTGAGGCAGTGAACTGCCCATTGAACGCTTCCCGAAAAATACCTGAGCATCTTCCCGTGTCCCCAGTGTCCAGACCCCACTCACCACCTGCGTGGCATTCAGGCCAACCCCCGCCAGGAGGCGCCCTACCTGGTGGCATCCCCACACCTGCCAGGGCCCCGCTGGAGCCCGGACGCCCAGGGACAGGCTCCCGCTAGCAGGTGCGGCTCCCCGCCCCGGTGCCCAGGGAATTACTCCCCACCTGACACAGGCCGCGCAGATCATTTTACCTACAACAAATATGCTAAACACACCCCAGCCTGGGAGAAGCCGGCCACGGGTAATCCCACTGGACAGAGGCCAGGGCTCCTGGCAGGACTCCAGAGGGCAGGACCCCACCTCTGCGAAAAGATGCGGGAACCGCGCGACTCCTCAGGTGTACCCCTGGCCATTTCCAACTTCGCTTCCTTGGCAATTTTTTTCAGCTGCGGGGATTGGTGGCTACATTGGCGAAATCCTGAGGCTCCATCACCGAATAATCACACGACAGCTCCATTGGCATTAAGACACCCCCACCGGCGTGAGCGGCGGTGTCCCGCCTCGCAGAGGCAGCCCGATGGCCCACGCTCGTTCAGGAGGACCCCGGCTACAGCGCTGGCCCGTTCTCCACTGACCCACCGAAAACCGAAGCAGGCGCCTGTCTTCAGAAACCCAATTAGTCAGGGGCATCAGGCTGGCGAACCAGAACACGCTCATGTGTGCACATACCTGTGGGCCCGTGTGTGCACACGCACATCCTTCTGCCCACATGCACACACGCGCAAACTCTTGTTCTTGCCTGGGGTGCGAGTCCCAGCCCAGCCATCCATTCAGTCACCACTGACGGGGCTCACCACGTCCTGGGCACTGTGTGGCCTGAGAAGGAACGAGGGCCAGCCCTCGGGAGCTTCCTCGCTGGGGGGCGCTGAGGAACCTGCACAAGGGTGGCCGGTGGTGGGACATAAAAGGGTCCCTGTCAGGCCTGGAGGGCTGAGTGCTGGCTGGCTGATGGGTGCTGGGTCTCAGTCACGGGAGAACACAACAGGCCAAAGGGGGGTGGAGGGAACATTCTGGGCAGAGGAAACAGCAAAGGTCAAGGCGAGACAGGCAGCCGGCATGAGAATGGACATCAGTCCAGTTGCTAGAAAGATAAAAACATAGGTGATAGATAGAGAGGATAGATATAGGTAACAGATAGATAGCAGATAGGTAGGAGAGCTGATACAGACAGATAGGCCAAAGATAACAGATCGATGTGACAGATATAAATGACAGGTAGGAAGACAGCAGTGAATGTAAGTGCCATGGACCAATGTGACTTCAGCCTTGGCTCCAGGCAGACAGAGAGCCCGCTGTCACAGCGCCCGGGACACGCTGCTACCTCTCCGTGCGCGGAACCCAGAAGGCTGGGAGGCGGGAAGAGCCCTCTGCTTCCCCGCCATTGGCGTGTGCCCCACGTGACAAGAGGCTGTGGTGTGCGTGCCCGGCACGTGCTCTTGGGTGAGCAGCAGCCCGGCATGTGTGTGAAGAGTCAGGGTGCGGGCCGTGTGTGTGACGGGCTGCAGCTGACAGGTGGGCAGGGCAGGGTGGTGTCCTGCTTTACAAGTGAGGGGGCTGAGGCCCCAAGGGGCGACGAGGTCACTCAGCTGGGATCACAGAACCAGTAAGAGGCAAGCCTTTATCTGAGCCTGGCCAGGGCAGCCCCAGAGTCCACCCCTGGCTCACAGGACAGGAGAGGGACCTGCACAAAACTCTATTTCAGCAACATAGCTGGGCAGCGGCCCTCGAGTGGAATAAGCAAAGAGAAAGCAACGGCCAGAGGCCCCGTGATGAAGCCCGTGCGGCCCCGCCCTGGTGGGGCTCAGGGATGCCATGGTGATGCTCTGAGGCCTGGGAACAGACTGGGTGGCAGGGAGGGCACAAACATGCTGCGTGGCCCTGGAGACCCACATGACCTCTCGGAGCCTCGCTTTGCTCTGTCTGTTGACTCATCTATGCAGCAAACAAACGCAGAGGCTCCAGTGAGGGGCAGGTGTGCTGGGCTGGGAAATGAGAGAGGCCGGCCCGTCGGTCCTGAGTGGCTCATGGGTCCAAAGCCCGTGGATGCATGTGAGGGGCTGCAGGTCCCCACCCACATGCTGGAACCATGACTCCGGCCACCTTTGAATAGGTGGGGAGGAGTCTTGGGGATTCTAGAGAGTTCAGTCACTCCCAGAATCCCCTGCTGCTGCGCCAATGACCAGCACCAGGGACAGCCCACCACCCCACCGTTCTGCGGTGCCATCGGCCAGGACTGGGCCTGTGGAAACGGCAGCCTGGCTGTCACAGCCTCTGCCACCACGGCGGCCACGGTCCCGCCCCCTCCAGCTGCCTTTGCGCCTGCTGCCGCCGCTGCTCATTCCCAGGCAAATGTTCTACTTAATTAAAACACACCCAAGTGCTCACACGCACACGCAGCCAAGCTACAGAATGTGCTCTGCCCGGCGGCAGCTTCTCTTCTCCAGCCCGGGATCCGTACAGGAGGGAGGTTTCCAAAGCTGCTCGTGCAATCCTACTGTGCATGCATGACACACATATGCCTGTCCACATGCATGTGCAGGTCACACATGCACACACACCACAGTGCTCCGTCCTCCAGGAAGTCTTCCCCAGCTCAGGACATCAGCCATGGTTAGCAGGAAGCACTTTAGCACAAGGGAGGGAGTTAATAAATAAATCAAATGATCGTCGATGCCGTGGGCAAATGGGAACAGCACAACGCTGGTCCCAAGGTCAATGTCATGTGCTCATGGGACCAACGGACCAGGCTGAATTTCCCAGGGAGCAGGAAGCGCAGGTGGGTTGGAATGGAGATGACCTCCTGCCCTTCCGCCTGCACTGTGGAGCTCACACATGTGGGTGTGCGCCTGTGGCGTGTACCTGTGCAAGTGAATGAAGGCTCACCTTCCCAGATCTGGACACCCACGAACAACCACGAGCCGGCAAGGGTGGGCTCTAGCCACAGAGGCCAGAGGGTGAAAAGCCAACCCACAGGAAAGCAAGAGTATCTGGCAGTCCCCTGCGCTTCCGGGCGCTCTGGGCCAGGGTGGGCATGTGGTCGTCACCAGGCAGGTGATTCTAGACGGTCACACAACTAGCCATCCTGCTCCGGCAGCATTTTCAGCACCCCAGGCCCACCCAGACGGCCTTGCTAGCAGGACCCACCAGCAGTCACGTTCCTGAGGAGGACGTGGCACGCAGGCCAGGCTTCGTGGACATGGGGTGGAGCGCTGCCCGGGTACCTCCAACGCCATCGCGGGGAAGCTGGCCTCCTAATGCATACTGTGGGGCTGGGGCAGCTCTGGCAGAGAACCAAGGGCACAGGAAGGGGTGTCAGGAAGGGGTGTCCGGGAGGGAGAGAAGACGGCACGCTCCGCCGCTGTCCCGGTCACCCCACTCAAAGTGCCGTCCTGGACCCAAGCGTGGCTCCATCTGGGAGTCCGAGAGACATGCAGACCGCCAGGCTCCCTGGACCCGGTGACTCAGAATCCGCCCTTTGACACATTCCATGAGTCACTGTGGTTTTGACATAATGAAGAGAAACTATTTTTTCTTTAACTTTACGTGTGTTACTTTTCAAACAGCTGCTAAGTGAGGACATGAACCCTTGCTGGGTTGTTGGGACTTGACTAGTCAACAGGGGGACGGCCATGTGTCTCTTCAGTTTGGGGGTGCCACAAACCAGCCCCCGACACCAACGCTTCCCAACCTGAGAACGCTGGGAGCCTCTGAAGTCTGGGCGGTGGGGACACGGTGGGGGTTAAGGCAACTCCCCTGCCCCCATGGAGCTCACTGAGGTGGGTAACTGGAAGAGAAGGAGGAAAATGAAGCAGACGAGGGATTTGCTGACCTTCCATCATGTCCTACTGTGTCCTCCCAGGTCACCCTGTCCCCATGCCAGACACCTTTCTCCCTCTCCCCCCGTCATTCAGCTAGTCACCACGTCGGGTCCTCCTGCCACTGACCCACCGACCAGGTCCCAAGTCTGTCTGCCAGAGCCCCGCCTTACTGCTGCCACTTGAGGCCAAGCCTCCTCGGTTGGTGGGCTGGTTTGCTGGGACCACTGCGTCACCTCCTCGCACCCTTCCCCACGTCCCGTCTAACGGAGATGCAGCAGCCTGAGGGGTCTCTGTGGAGCACAGGTCGGCCCAGGCCGCTGTCCTGCTCAAACAGAGGCCCCCTCGCGGCTCCACGGCGAAGTCCCGGGCGTGCCCCGCAGACCCAGTCACCCTTCCCTCCGCAGTGAGCATCCTCCCGAACCTGGGAGTCAGACGAGACCGCCGCCCTCCTCGCCTTCTTCCACGCTGACTCCCACACCGTATTTGCTTGTCACCCGCGGCAGCCACCGAAGGCCCAGCTTTGCAAAAAGATACGATGCCGCTGAAGGAATACAGAGGGCCCTCCCGTCGACGGCGGACGACCTCGAGCTAGAAGTTCACGTCACGTCCAGCGGACACTGAGCATGGCTGTGGTCCCTTGAAATGCCTGAATACATCCCAGAGCGCCTAGGGGATCGCTGGGGTGCCCTGCGCTGCCCGGGCACGCGGTCTGGGGAGAGCGATCTCCATTACTTGTGGGATAAATGGATGAATGAAGGAACGAGAAGCGTTATGAGGTCTGGTGTGGGACACAAGTCAGTCCTCACGCCACAAGGACACGCACAGACGCCCGTGAACGCTGGCTCGAGAAGCGGCTTCAGAACCCATAGGCCCAGCGGGCCTCTCGTCTTCCCAGCGTATCAGGCCGGGGGTCCTCCATACACAGCCCAGGGCCTTTGGACCACAGGCTGGGGTTCATCAGTATACAGACTGGGGGCCTTCAGCCCCTTGTCAAAGCGCCGCCTTTAAGCCGGACAAGCGCCTGTGTTACTCAAGGTCAGCGGGAAGACAAGGGGAGAGAGAGCTTCCTAAGAAGCGTCCACGCCCCACTGTGTGTCCACAGCTCCATGAAACCCCAGAGCTGGGACAGCCAGCGTGTCCAGTGAAGAGACCAAAAGGCTTCCCTGGATTTGAGGGTTCAGGTGAGCACAGCAGAAAGCCGCGCGGAGACTCCGTGGGAGCACCGGCCGGGAGGGAGCAGGGACGGGCCAGCGCCAAAGGCTCCCCGCGTGCTGAGCAGCCGCACGGACGGCACTGATATGGCGAGACCCACCCGCGTCCCAAGTTTCCATGGAAAAGGAAACACGGTCCTCTCTGGCGGCCTTCTTCCCCAGGGCGGCTGAGGTTTGGTCATCGAGCGTGGTGAGAGGTGGGGAGAGCGGAGAAAAACCTCGTGGGTGTTAACACTGTCCCGCTCACGTCAGCAGCTGACTTCATAAAGCTAACGGGGCAGATTTACAAACCTCGGCGCGGAAGCAGGGCAGGGCGTGTGCGGCGAGGCAGAGGCTAACGAGACCCCAGACGACGGGACGGTTTCACCACAAATGTCAGGAGCTTCAAAGGGCCGGCTCCTGGCCCGGTCTGCCCGGGACGGGGGCCCACAGCACGCCTGGCCCAGGGCCCGTGCAGCACTGCCAAGTGCCTGCCCGAGCATCCTGGAAGCTGGCGGATCCCCGCTTGGGCTCCCAGGCCACACAGCTATCTGCTATCCCTTCTGTCCCTAACACAGCCTCCTCCGTCCGCAGCAGCCCCCCACCCCTGCCCAGGCCTTCCTCCTTCCTCGCCACCCCCTCCCCTCCTCTTCCTCATTCTCTAATTATGACCTTGTTGCCCCCCCAACCCCCCAGCTCCCTCTGAGGAACCAGCCCCCCTTCCCCGGTCTGCGGTCCCTAGAGCCGTCTCCTCTCCTATCCCTTGGAGGGTCTGCCCCCGGCCCTGCCTGCTCCCTCCCTCGCTCCCTCACCCTGCCCTCCTCCTCTCATCCTGCTTGCTCTCCCACCTCCCGCTCTCCCTTCCACACTCGCGCACACCCCCAACAGCGCACGTGGTTCTGCGGCGACCACGGCAGGACAGAGCCTGGCGCCCACAGCAGGCGCTCAGCACACGGCTGCAGCAGCACTCGGTGGTGCCTGAATCCGTGGCACATACGTGAGCCCTGGCGGGCGGGCGGGAGGGCGGCCACAGGCGCTCCCAGGATGCGCACGCCCAGAAGACAAGCGAGTCTGCAGGGCCCTGTCCCCACACAGGCAGGAGGGGTCCACGCTCCCCTGAACACCAAGCACTTGGGGGAGGTAACCTGTGACCTCGGACATCACACACGGAACGCTTCCAGCCTCCTCGGGGCTGGGCCCTCACTGTCCCAGCACCCAGAGGCTCGGCCGGCCCCTCACCCCCTCCATGCTTGGAGCTTTGCCAGCCTTTGTCACTGCCATCCCTTCCTCATCTCCTTCCAGAAAGTTCTATAAAGACCTGCATTTCTGGCTTGTGTGCGAAATCTGGAGGCTGGAGCAATGCGGGATCCAACCTCCAGCACGACAGCCGGTAACAGGAACTAAGGTGACAGGAACTGAAGAGCCGCGGTACCCTTAGCAGGCACGTGGCCTCTGCCACCCAGCCCCACCTGGCCCTGTACCTGCCCAACCACCACCATCCCCTGATCCTGCCAACCCCAAGTTAGCCGCGCACATCCCCAGCCCTGGCCTGGACTGCACGCTTCTTAGCATCAAGACGCTCTCTTATGATCTCCGTCCACCCCACAGGGCCTGATGTTGGGAGGGGCTCCGCGTCTGCACGGTGGGACCCCAGGAGCGGGGAAGGGTGACCCCCCCCCCCACCTTCTACCGCCCTTCGTCGGGCACAGCACTTCCGCTCCACCTCGGCTACCTGAGTTACCAGTGCCTATACCTCCTCCTGCGGCTTGTCCCGTACAGTTTATTAACATCCACTAATAAAGAGCAGGCAGGCCTCCCGCGGCGCGGCCCGAGCCTGGCTGTCCTGCGTGTTCTCAGCACATCTCGGGCCATGAGGGAACAATTAGGAAAACCCCCTGCATGTTATATTTAGAAAGGGGTGGAGGGGAAAAAGCTTCCTCTAGTCATTTTCATTCAGCTGCCCAGGACTGCCGTCCCCACCTACCCCCGGGCCAGCGCCACGGGGCCGGCCACCCCGCCTCCCCTGAACTTGGGGGGAAATGGAGCCCTGCCTCTGCCGGGCCCCGGTTATGCCTGCGTTTAAAAATAAGATGTGAGAGCCGCATTATGTAAGACCCGTCACACACCCCTGCCCACCTCCCACTCCGGAATCAAAGATCACCGTTTCTGCCATCAAAAGAGCACGAAAGAAAGGCAGGGACAATGGACAGAGCGGGGCGGCGGGAGCCGGATCAAAGGCCTGGGCGCGGAAAATCGGCAGCCAGGGGGGCCTTTAATGACGGCCTGCACCCTCCGCGCCCTGGGGCTGGGGGGGAGAAGAAAAGTTTTGAAGGCCGCCAGGCTCCGGCCTGCTGCGGCTCCTGCTTCCCCCGCCAGCCCCGGTTCCCGACAAGCTCACGCCTTTCATTTCCCTCCCTTTTTTCCCTCCTTTTCCTCTGCCCCCCACATGCCAGACAGGACTCCCAGACTCCCCAGCGCGTGCCATCCAGCAACGCCAAGAGCTCAAAGGGGCTCCTCGGAGACCCGCCCCCCCCCCCCCACGGAGCTGGAAGCCAGGTGGGCCGCAGCCCACCAGCAGCCAGAGGGGCTCCACGAGGGACCCAGGGACCCAGCGTGGGAGTGGCACTGCAGAGCACAACGATTTTTTTTTTTTTGGCTAGTCTTCCTGGTCGAGGAGGGGAATAACTCTTCACACTCACGTTGGGCTGGGCTCTGTGGGGCAGCGGATCAAACCTGAGCACCGGCGTTTGAGCGCAGCGGCAGAAAAAAGGATTGCCCAGGGACCGAGCTTAAGTAGAAGCTGGATTAAACTTCAAACGCAAACGCCCCCCTCCCGACACAGCAGACAGTCGGAGCTAATATTGCAATACGGACTCTTAAATTCTGAAATGCATTCCGCAGAGCTGACTCCGGACCGACCGGGACCGGGGCCTTCCGTGGCAAGGGGCGGAGCCAGGGAGGGCCTTTGACAGAAAGGACACGTGGGAGCCTGCCCCCTTGCTCAGCGGAGGGAAGTCCTCGGAGCGCTGGGCCCCAGAGGCCAGCGGCAGACTCCCGGCAAGAGCCCGTCTGGAAGCGGCCTGCAGGCAGGCCGGGCAGCCCCCAGAGGGGGACGAGGCTCTGGCCTTCCCCAGGTACGAGGATCTGCGCACGTTCCCTAAGGGAGGGGAGGCCAGGCCAGGCTGGGACAGCGAGGCGCACTGCAAATGGCTGACGAGTTCAGCGAAGCCCTGGCACCTCCCAGCCCACACGCGAACAGTGGGGATCACTGTGTTCCCTGAGCGATGACGAGAGGCTCGATGAAGAGGAAAACCTTACAAATTCACAGGTGGTGTGGATGGGGCAGAAGACCCGCTCACGGGGAAAAGATTCCCTTCTTTCACTAGCTTCCGGGCAGCCCTGGGGTCCCCCCGGGGGCGGGGCGGCCTGGGCTGGGCTGGTACCGGCCAGCACACCGTCCAGAGACCCTGGCCCTGAGCACTGGCCCAAAGACGGGGATCGGGAGGCCCAGGGGCAGGATGCGCGATGCCGGTGCCCGTGTGCGTGGCTGTCGGGCCCTGGGCCCACGACGGAGCTGAGTAATAAAGAATTTGGGCAGGATATGCTCCTTTCCTAGAGCATTTCCCTGGAGTATTTCTGGAAATACCCAAAGCCCACCTCCCTACAATAACGCCTCCCTCTGATCTGCAGGGGTCAGAGGTGCTCAGCCGTCCTTAAGAGGAGTGACCTCCCTCCGTGAGGCACATATGGGGGTCCCAAAAACAGAGGGTGCCATCGCTGGCACCTTCACATACAGTTACAAAGGGCAGCCCAGGCTGGGGTGTCGCCAGGGGAGGCGGCCCAGCTGGAGACAGGCCTGTGAGGAACAGGTGGGAAGACCGTCCCCAGACAGAAAAGTCAGGGCAGGACCTCCCTAGCAACGGCCGCATCTCTGGACCCCACAAGCCTTCAAGGGCTTCCAGGGCAGGGACCCAGCTCCGCCACAGGCTAACGCGATGGCCAAAGGACTGGGAGATGGCACCTGTCCTGGGTCCACTCCGGTACTGAGGCCTGAAATGCTTCACGCTGCCCCACCTACCATCCACACCCCACCCCGCCGCCCCCCTCTGAGGGTGTCCTGTTCCGGGTGACAAGAGCCGGAAGCACCAGCCACTGACTGCGGCCCCCACAGGCCAGGCTGCGTGCTGGCCCTTCACCTGCCGAGTCCCTGGCGAGGCTTCTGTGGCCCCGTCTCCCAGAGGGGTAAACTAAGGCTCACAGTCGGTTAACTACTCAAGGTCATAGACTTGGGGCAGAGACAGAGTTTGAACACAGGACTGTCACGATCCAAATCATCTTTCCAGAGTGCGTTGCATCTCCCAAAGATTCTTTAGAGCTCCCCCTCCTATCAATAACAATAATGATGATGATAATACTAAATACCTTTGATTAAAAAGTGCAGACCAGAGATGTTCCGGGGGTGCCGTTAGGTTAAACGAATGGTTTTTCATGCCCCAAACAAAACCCAAGGCCACCTGTCTGGGAGTCTCATCACCATCCTCTCCCTCAGTGTCCCCAGGCATAGGGAGAACAAGGTCAGACCGGGAAACAAGTGTGCCTCTTTTTGTCCCTCCCAGAGGACAGGCCAGGACAGCACCAGCTTTCAAAGGAGGAAAATGGAAGATCAAGGAGAGCTTCTGCCCTGCGCTCCCCGCCCCCCAGGACTGAACTGTGTGGCCAGCCCTGGGCCTGACCACGGCCCCGAGGCACAGCTCGCTGTGGCTGCCCTCCCAGCACCCCCAGGCTGGAGAAGGCAGGCTGGGGGGCGGGGGTGGAGCACAGCGGGTACGGGGAGGAGGCTCTAGAGAGGGGCCTGCGGGTCTGCAGGCCAACGTAATGACCTCCTATGCGCCATTCCAGCCTGGTCAGACTCGGGCCCTGGGGAGACCGTGGGGACAGCAGCAACCTCCCCCAGAAGCGAAGGCTCCGGCCGGAGGCCCAGGCATTTGATCAGGATCATTGATTACCTCCTCAGAAGGAGCTGGCAGCTGCTGACATGGGGTTGCTGGGCACCAGGAGGGGATCTGCAGTGGCCCTTCCTTCACGGGGGAGGGTTTGGCCAGACCACACGACCAGGGCCCTTCAGAAAGGGGGGAACACAGGCACAAGGATACATACGCTCAGGGTCGGTCCATGCACACAGGGTGGGCAAGAGTGGGTTGATCGCTCTGAGCAGAAGAAAGAGAGCTTATTCCTTGTATAACTGAAACAGGACCCACGGCTGTTCAGTTCTGAGGGGCTCAATTGCCCACCGCCAGAAAGCATAGCTCGCAGTACCGGAGTTTGGTGAAAACGGAGAGAGTTGTTTATTTAAAGGGTATACAGATTTAGATTAATGGCAGATTTCTTCCTTAAAACACCCACAAGCACATAGTTCTGGCTCCCCCCGCCCTGCCAGGCTAGTGCTAGAACAGAAAAGCCAGAGGTACCGTTTCCCTCCAGGAAAACAGAAGCCTGTGGCTTTGCATTTCCCAGACGCAGTTTGGCTTTTCCGGCAGCTCCCCGTCATTCGTGCCTGACGGGGGAGGTCTTGCCTGCGTCATGGTGCTTTTCTGCTCTTAATCCAGAACCACACGGCACCTTCTTACCCACCCAACCTCGGGGCCGGCTGGTGGGGGGCTCTGCTCTCTTTCAACCCACGCGGCTCTCTCTGCCTTCACGGCCGCAGCCTTACTTTTAAATGCCTGACCGTAGCCTGTTTTTGTAGTGGGAATGGTGACCGGTCGCGGCCACCTGCAGAATTTTGCGCAGACCTTTTAAGCTTTCTGTGACCATTCCACAGTCAAAGCCCCGCCCGTCTCCTCAGTGCGTAGAACGGCCATAGCTATTTACATATTAAGAAACCAGGTGTTTCTTACGAAAATGGCTGTGCTCACTACGTCCCACCCCTCAGCCCAAATTGCGGGCTCTGGGGAATTCGGGGAGCTGGTTCTGTAACGTTATTACTTATTGTTTACTTAATATTATTAACCTACTTCTGCCCATCCCTGGATAAAGAGTATATACAGCCCTGGCCGGTAGGTCCGTTGGTGAGAGGGTTAGAGCATCGTCCAGATATGCCAAGGCTGTCGGTTCGATCCCCAGTCAGGGGACATACAAGATTCAACCAGTGAATGCACAATGAGTGGAGCAACAACTCTTTGTTTCTCTCTATCAGTAAATTTAAAAAAACTTAAGAGTACATGCAAAGATATACTCTAGTCTGCCAGAGCCTTCGCCCTCTTGGCAAGATCTGCTGTCTGAAATTTCTCACTTATAGAAAAAACATCAGCCACCTCCTGGGCCTCTCCCAGCTGGGAAGATGCTGTGAAAACATTCACTCCATGAAACAATACAGCTCAGCAACCAAGAATTTAGAATCTGTGGTCAAACAGGACTAGGCCCTGCCACGGCCCGGCTGGGCAACCTTGAGCAAGTAACTTCACATCTCTGGGCCTTGGTTTCTTTTTCTTTAAGTCCGACATTTTTTCATTGCTTTCGGAGGGAAAGGGAGAGAGAAAGAAGCATCGATCATTTGCCTCCCGTACACGCTGAAACTGGGGATCAAACCCGCAACCTTTTGGTCTACAGGACAATGCTCCCACCAGTTGGGCCACACCAGCCAGGGCATGGGCGCTGGTTTCTTGGTAGGTAAAAACAAAGGATCCCCGAAGTACATCTCTGACAGGCATGACGAGGGTATGAAGAGATGCAGGGCCCGAGAAGGGATCGGCAGGATGGTTGACACAAGGTAAGTGGCCTTGTGACAGTTACTGTCCTGAGGCCAGGCACACAAACTGCTCAGCGACCCCTGGAGGCTAAGTATCGAGCACCTGCTGGCCCACGGCCCCATTTCTTAGGCAGAGCCCTTCACGCGGGACTACCCCACCCATGCGCTGGAAGAGAGAACAATGAGGTCTTCTCCCTCCCCGTCTTCTCGTCCTTTGGGATCGAGGCGGCACCCCTGCGCTGTCTGAAAGGGCCCAGAAAGACAACAGTGGGGCCCGGCCCAGGAAATCACAAGGAAGCAACAACCCTGCGGGGCCACTGGACCCCGAGGCCCCCACCGAGGATTAGCGCCTGGGCCCCAGTGTGACGTGACCCCCTCCTCCAGCCAGGGCAGAGAAACCCCAAAGCCACTGCGTCCATCTTGCTGGCTGCAAGTGCAGAAGCTAAGGGGACCAGCCCTGCAGGGGGAAGGTTCCAGAAAAGGACAAGAGGCGGTGGGGAGGGCTGGGTGAGGCTACAGCCCCAGGGCAGGTGACCCCTGACAGGCAGGCAGGCAGGCAGGCA